>NC_051177.1:51688568-51843568 GCF_013339695.2 Rhipicephalus sanguineus
TGAATTTTTACGAATAATTCTGGTATAGGTGCTCATCGTAAGTACGGGCCGTAGTGATTCATGACCATAGTTTGGTCTTCTCTATACTGTTCTTTACAAATCGGGGCATATTAGGGCTGGCAGAGTAATGTATGTATGTATGTATGTATGTATGTATGTATGTATGTATGTATGTATGTATGTATGTATGTATGTATGTATGTATGTATGTATGTATGTATGTATGTATGTATGTATGTATGTATGTATGTATGTATGTATGTATGTATGTATGTATGTATGTATGTATGTATGTATGTATGTATGTATGTATGTATGTATGTATGTATGTATGTATGTATGTATGAAAATAGTATAAATGGCGCGAGCTCATGAAATGAATACCCCTTTCCGGCTACACCTCTGCGCACGGCGTTGTTCGTCGTTATTGTTGTACTGCTTTTCTATATCGTCCTTAACCTTCTAGAAATGGGATCTATTAAGGAGATATGATCACGCGCTTGATAGCGTATGGGATAGCTGGAACGCACGAACGCCATGAAAAATGACCGATGAAACTACCTTTTTGATATAAAAAATCCCGTGATTGACAGGGGGAAAAAAGTTCAATATCCCGTTTCTTATAAGAGCCACGCCCACGACCGTAGACGAAACTGCATCTTGCGCACAGTAGCGGGTGAAGGGGCGGTGACCTCTAAGCGCAATCTAATGTCAGTCAACGCTGCGCGACTTACATCGCGCATGTAAGTAATGTAGCGCACGCTAGCCAACGGCACGCGTGTAGGTTCGGCGAAACGAATAAAGGCGGGCGTGTCCCGCTTATTACAAAACCTTGCGCAACGCTCTTGTTTCGGCGGTGTGCGGTCGCGCTGTCTCAGCGTCGCTTAATGGCCGATTGTTTCGATAACACAGCTCACATAGCAGGCCAACGCTTCGTGGCAGCTATGCGGCGTTAGGAACTACTATGACATTAGATCGATAGCGCTCTTGCATGCTCCCTCGCCGGCCCTACATGTAGTTCCCCCGCCCTTCCAAGACTATTGAGTTTCTACGCAGGATTTTATCGTAGGTTCATCGGATACAGGGTGATAACAAATCGTCATGTATAGGAGATAGTTTATAGGAATTACTGACTTGAGACATACGTATGCATACGTTGCTGTAACTTTTTTTTTCTCACTTATGTATATATTTATGCCCCTTCCTTTTGTTTTCTAATTATTGTACATGATCTAACATTTTTGATGGATTACCCCCCTTACGCAATGCCTCTAGTGGCTTGTAAAGTACTTTCAAATAAACGAATAAATATGTAATTGGCGCGAAAAAGAACGAAGGACGGGGCATATGGAAGCAGGCAGGACACAGCGCTGCGTCCTGATTCCTTTGCCTTGTCCTTCGTTCTTTCTTGCGCTAATTAGATATGCCCCATGCATGCGTATGTTGACTGACGTGATCTAATTAAATCTGCGTAAATGTCATGACTCAATTTTGCCTAAGGCTGCCTTCTAAAGGTCACTGAGTCCAGGCTTTCTGATGTATGGCGATGCCGTAACTGCAGCGATTGTCAAGCGTAATTGCTCGATCATGCGCGCTTCAGCTAACGCGTTTTAAAGATGAGGTGTTAATCCATGTTTCTTTTATGGAGATAAATATAAACAAGATCGCGGGTGAACTTTTACATGTACTAGGTCTGCAATTCTAAGAGTAACGCGTTACACAATTAAGTCCGCGATAATTGGAGTCACTAATGAGTTGCCAGCTCGATTTTATATAGATATTTTTTTTTTCTTTACTGTCCTTAATGAGGTTCCGAGTCTCGCACAGGCTTTAGGGGCCATTATTCTTGATTTTGTGCAACGCCGCGCTGCGCGTATCTGTCGAGTACGGCGGTATGGTGACAAACGACCCTCTTAAAACCACGCTTGCACCGTTCAAGTGACAGCTAATTTACGCGTCGATTTGCGCGGCATGCATTATAGGCAACACGGTGACTTAGTGCACGAAACCGCACGAGAGCGGCGATTCGCGTGCGATTACCTATACAGCTGGCCGCAGATATTCGGAAAGCGTGCTAATGCACCACGGTGGCTGCCTTGACAGTGCCGTCAATACCCTGCAGCACTGCGGGCGCTAAGAGTTTAGATTTACAATGAAAAAAAAAAAGCCTCAATGATTTGATTGAGCTCAAACCTTACTTAGCTCAAGCGGTAGAGATTGCCCATGCGAGAAAGGGGTGTGTTAGCACGTCATCGTTTGCATTGACGATAGATGAGCTAAGGTTTGTAGAAGGTTACTGATGCCACCTTGTGTATTTCATGCTTATTGCTGTTGTTTTTTTTTTTGCATTTCTCTCTCTTCCTTACCTGCTGGTGCTTCGTATGTGTACATATACCTGGTATCGGAATAAACAGTTGGAAGTCGGCGCTCTTTTCGTTCTGTCTCTATCGTCGTCAGTTCCTTTTACAGCAAAAGCTATCTTAGTCTACCCTGTGCTGCCGCCGTAGTAGTAGTAGTAGTAGTAGTAGTAGTAGTAGTAGTAGTAGTAGTAGTAGTAGTAGTAGTAGTAGTAGTAGTAGTAGTGGTAGTAGTAGTAGTAGTAGTAGTAGTAGTAGTAGTAGTAGTAGTAGTAGTAGTAGTAGTAGTAGTAGTAGCAGTAGTCGTAGTAGGCGTCACGCAGGTCACGTGACCAGAGGGAAGTAACTAAATAAATAAATAATACGAAATGATGATGATACTCAATCTCGTACACTTGCACGCTTATGGAGCTTCGCTGTCCGACGGTATTCACGGCGTGGAGCTCGGTGATTTTTTTTTTTTTTCGCACTGTTACATTAATTGAGACCTATACGCCTTAAGCGAAGGAGACAGTTGTCCGGCGAGCTGATAAGTGGTTTCTATCTCTCTCAAGAAACTTTTTTCTCGTCGTTAACAAATTTGGTTGTCCCACATTAGCGCTGTTTTGCTACGTTGTCTTCCCTCTATTGGCGGAAGCAGTCGACCGTGACACCAATGTGCCAAAACGGTCACGCCCGGTTCTAAAAAGGAGCACAACACATGAGCGCAATCGTTCTTCTGTTTGGTCAGACGTGAGCTGGACGCTGCGCACATTTGGGAGGGAACACGAGCTATAAGCCACGCCTTCGGCAGTCCAGGCCTTCAACGAACGACTAAAGCTTCCCACGCATGCATTCGGGCTGGAGCAGCAGTTCAGGTCGTTGACGCATATGTGTGACGATGGAAATCGCTCCCTCGAAAGCCACTTTCGGCGTGTCACGATGGACGCTCGCATGCCGCTGAACGCACGGTTCTTACTGCGTGTTGGGCCTTCTTTTCGTCACCTCATGCCCTGCTTTGAGGACATTGTTAATGTAACAGCTGTTATGCGACCCCAGACGCCGAAGCCTCTTGATGCTCGCTGGCGAAATGGCTGCTGTAACATTTTTTCGCTGCTGCAAATCAGTTCTGCTGATGTCAGCAAGGTGGAGGAAAGATCCTTGAAAGAGAAAATCGTAAACCACTAGCCTGTAGCACGATGTAGTAAAAAAGATTATACGGCTTTTTCTGAAAAATTAAAGAAAAGAAATCTTCGCAGTCGAATCTATCTATCTATCTATCTATCTATCTATCTATCTATCTATCTATCTATCTATCTATCTATCTATCTATCTATCTATCTATCTATCTATCTATCTATCTATCTATCTATCTATCTATCTATCTATCTATCTATCTATCTATCTATCTATCTATCTATCTATCTATCTATCTATCTATCTATCTATCTATCTATCTATCTATCTATCTATCTATCTATCTATCTATCTATCTATCTATCTATCTATCTATCTATCTATCTATCTATCTATCTATCTATCTATCTATCTATCTATCTATCTATCTATCTATCTATCTATCTATCTATCTATCTATCTATCTATCTATCTATCTATCTATAGATCGACCTGTCACAGCTGATATACTTGTGTATAAATGTCTAAGCGACTCAGGCAAAAGCGAATCGAGCGAACAATCAGCGCCATCACATACTCACAACAGTCATGCGGAGTGACGTCACAGTTTTCAGACTGTCTACCTCGAAGGAACGCGCGCCGGCTGACTTAGCGGACGATGACACGGAACAGCTGGGCGACGCATAACAGGCGAAGAGCGCGCGACACACATAATCCTGCAGCGGCGGCGGCGGCTGTGCGTCCACGCATAGCGAAGCACACCGAGCAGTCGGTCGGTCGGTCGGTCGGTCGGTCGTCGCTGACTTTTCAGTGTGTACCGTAGTTGCATGCATGTAACCGGCGAGCACTTGTTGGGAGAAGAGTGATTAAGAAGTAACAGTCAACAATTGACGCCGCTTCTGAACTCATAATAATACTAATAATAATAATAATCGTTGGGGTTTTACGTCTCAAAACCACGATATGATTACGAGGGACGCCGTAGTGGAGGGCTCCGGAAATTTTAACCATCTGGTCTTCTTTAACGTGCAGCTAAGTATGTGTCCACGGGCCTCTATCATTTCGCCTCCATCGAAATGCGGCCGCCGCGGCCGGGATTCGATCCCGCGACCTACGAGTCAGCGGTCGAGCACCACAACCACTAAACCACCGTGGCGGGTCGTGGCTCTGAGCTCATTTCATGAAAGAGGAACTGGCCACCATATCAGACACTACTGCCTTCCCAAAAGCAATAACTGTCGCGGTCAATAACTGTTGTTTTTCTTTCAATACTCCTTGATATCCACACGACATTACGTTCATTGCCTGCTATGGCCACCGAAATACCTACACGCGCAGATTCAACTACTATCACTCGTAGCAAGACTACTCGCAACGGGTCACGTGAAACGCCCTACCAACTCATGCTCCAAAGCTTCGCGGATAACACAGTCCTTAAGTCGTTCAACGCCATTAAGTGAATTCAGCCGATGCTTTGACAATGCCGTGATTTTGCTATACGACAAATGCGCATAGGAAGACTTGACAGTTTTGTTCGGTAAACAGACCATCGTTAAGGACTTAAAGCAAGTCAGTTTATTAAACAAAAACTGTTGGCCAAGCACTAAACAACAGTACCGCAGATAATCAAGAACTTTTGTTTTTCATCTCTTTTAAAAATAACGAGAGGGCGCGGTTGCAGTTTTAAGGAAGAAGCACAATGTTGTGGTGGTAGTGAACAAATTAAATTATTTTTTTTTGTCTTTTTGTCTCAGTGGTGAGGGCAAGGCTGAAGATGATGATAGTGTAATGATAATTACGATACTCCAACCATGGCGTAATTACGACGATGGTGGCGTAACATAAACGACGTTATGGAACCCAGTTTTAAGGCGAAATCCTTAGCTGCCTCATCAAACGGGAAAATTGACCGTCGGCGGCGGCGTCAACACGAGGGATGCAAAAAGTCATCATATGATGACGCCACCACATAAAATCATCATGCCGTTGCAGGTCGCGAAAATTTGGCACGTCGTAATGACGTCACTATAACGTGACATCACGTGACGTCATCACACGGCATCGTCGCTTGGTTAAAGGTAGGCCGATCACAGAGGCACTGCAAAAGCACGTTAGGTGCAGGAAGCTTCAAATTACTCCGATCCCTGAGGCCGTGCAAAACCACGCTGGGTGTTGAAAGCTTTCGGGAGGGATCAGTACAATAGACTGGAAAGAAAAAAAAAAGATCGATTTCGCCTTGCAATCGTCTCAGGCACATGCGTAAGGGATCCTTCGAGCTCTTCACCGCCGTTGTGACAGGGTTGTGTTTGCGTACATACGGCATGCGCCAGTGTGCTCGCATAACATAGGGACGGTGTGAACCGGGAGAAGAGAACGATGCCGTCCGTGACTCGGTGCCCTCCTCGGCCACAACGACAGAGGAGGACGCGCTTGGATTCCCTTCTACGCGCGCTCACCGGGCGTGTTCGGTCTGCACCAGCAGGGAGCAGTGGGTCACTTGCGCTATTGAGACGTCAGTTACACGACCGCCGGAGCGTGTGTCGCGATTGTTCGCCGAGCTGCGGTATTTTGGCCTGTATACACGGTTCTAATAAAGGAAGCTATAATAAACGTGAATGACTATCTATGTAGTAATTAGTGGTTGCTTGTACGCACAACCTGGCGGATAATTAAAAGGCGAGTGAGGTTAGAAAGGCTGCCGGCTGCTTTGTAGTTAGTATGGTCAAGCGCGGTGGATAGACAGCTTTAGACATTTAGCTTGAAGGAGAACGTCATGCAGAGGCTTCGCATCAGTTTGTGGTTAGGAGAGTTCCATCTGTCATGGATCTTAATGCGCCGCATGTCCACGGGTATCTTGAGCGCATAGGTCGGCAAAGTCGATCATGAATCGACTAGCTGAAGTCCGGCTCAGCAAACGTTTGGAGATTCTGAGGTCCAAGTAAGATCAATCAATGAAAATTTTGGCGAGTGTGAGCCCTAAACACAAAGGCTGCTCTTCTCAGCCGTTCCGTTTAGATTGTTTAATTCAATTTCACTTCGCCGTCATCGTTGCTTCGGTTACGCACTTACAATTGTCGAGATAAACCCCTCCGTATTTTTCAAGAAGTCCAGTGAACACAGCCTTTGGTGTGTGGACGCTCAGTGAAAGACCCGGACAGTCAAGCCTGAATTGTATATAAGCCGGATCCAGGAACCGTATAGTTTCAACTCTTGCAGCACGCTGACCGCCTTCCGTGCCGGAACAAGCCACGCCAATTGCTTGTCTTCATTCCTTAAGCGCTGCTTCTGGGAAGGACCGAGTCGCCAATCAAGCCGGTCCCGCGCGCACCTAAACATAGCCATCATCCACCTCTGCACTGGTCTTAAACACAGCTATCCTCCCGCTATAGCATTGCTCCTCTCTCTCTCTATCCAAGGCGAGTAGCAGTGCGGCGCGGGTGGCACGGTAAGCCAGTGCCGGCCAGATTGCAGACTCGCCGTAACAGCTGAGAAGATGCGAACGGCGTCCACCGGAGTCTCCGGCGGATCCGGCCGGCCGTGTCCGTGATGTCCCACTTGCGGACGGCGCGCCACGCGAGTTTGCTCTACGCGGGCTGCGCAGTTTCGTGCACTGCGCCTGGAGAAGTGACTTCAGTCTGCTTGTTTACTGAGCGCGTGAAGGTGTAGCCACCTGCCGAGACGTGATGTATGCTGTAGCATTATGACGTTGCCCCAGCACGAAGATTATACAATGACGAGTTATTTACATCCATAACTAAAGTTGTTGCTGAAGAAGTTGAACATTTATGTACGCAAGGAATCTCGGTTGAATATATATAGCAAAAAGTATCTAATAAGACTGAAACTTGGGCTTGTTGGTTGTACTTCATGCTTGAACGTGATCGCCATGTTTTAGCGCTGAGTATTTGTGATCCTTCTCTTCTTTGTCTGCGTGTGGGTGCGTTGCCGTTCAGTCGTGGAGAAGCAGCTCTGTTCATCATGTTTTCCTACCTGAGTGGTGAGGGCTTCCAACAATCATTGCTTTACGAGGCTCTTGCTATACGAAGCCTATACAAGGCCTATGCGAGCCTCGTACCACAGTGGGAAGTGGGGCACAGAACCTCTTTGCTGGTGAACACGAGCAAACGCAAAAGATGACTGTTTAATAATTTCATACGTAAACAAAAGTAGTTGTTGAGGAGCAGACGGGCCACTTTAGCTAATGGAGGATCTACAACCTCGCAAATACATGCCCGGCAACTGCTCCGCCCAGCGTCTGATTACAACTCGTGGGAGATAGGTGTGTCGCATAATTACATATGGCGTTAGTCGCTAACCAATTATGCTATTAAGATTAATACACTGCAGCCGCTTTGAGGGATGCGCGATGAAGATAGTTTGCGTTCTGATACCTACATTCCGAACGCGTTACGCGTTCATGAAACCACGTAAACGCGACGCAAACTTCGATTGCGCTCCAAGCGGTTTCCTGAGGCACGTGAGGTTTTGTTTGGCCCCGCATCTGCACAGAACTTGGAGGAGGCAGCGCAGACGGCGTCACGCCCAGCCGCCTTCGTCCGGCTTGCACGGCTGGCCAAGCCAAGGCAAGCCACGCGCGGATTCTCCTCTGTGGACACAAGTGACACAAGTGCGCGCCGCTGCCTGCATCGACGAGTACGACGCGTTCTTGTACAGGCTTGTAGTACTTGCTGCGTCAAGGTGCCGTCTCTCTCTCGCTGCCCGTTTGCGGATGCTATTTCGAGTCCTATCCGACAGGGCTTCCTGTTGCGCTGGCAGCATCGTCCCCGCTGAGACGTTGTCGAATCTTCCGTCGCGCTGTTCCGCTGTCGCTGCACCGCACGATCTGCATGCAGCGCGTGACTTAATGGTGTTCGCCGTAGCGCCGCCGACTGTCGCCGCCTGACGCTGGGCGTTACGCGCCGCCGCTGGACGATGATAACCGCGTCGAGGCTCTCTAAGTCATCCTTCATGGTTCCCACAAGATTTCATGTACAGGATATACGAACTGCATATATAAAACAGTGTGACTGATCGTGTCGTTCAAAAGTGATTGCTCGTGTTTGATAACGGGAAGTAAGACCGACGAAAAGAAATCGTTCATGCCATTTCAGCCTGCTGTTGTAGCAGCAAGAAGGCCGGCACTGCGGCGCTTAATTGTTTATTTGAGGGGCAAGCGTGGTGTAAGGGCACTGGGATACGTATATACCGAGAATGTTGCGATGAGTAAGCATATACTGCTCGATGTAATACCTGAGGTAATTAACTGCCTATTGGCTTTGCTTGCACCTTAATTCTGGCAGTGGCGTGCAATTGTAAGCCGTTGCAAAAGCTGCACCAAAAAGTAAGTTCAGAAATTGTTACGATATAACTAGCACATCTCAAAGCAACACAGGCGTTATGATAAATGCCGTAGTGGGACGCAAAACACATTGGCCCCGTGGGTGAGTCCAGATAAGATCGAACACGAGGTCCCGGTCACCATTCCAAATTTTGATTAAATTTACTGTAAGCCTAGGCAGTAGACCCAGAACAATTGTTTCGTTTCGCGGAAAAAAATTTTGTTCGCCTGAAAAAACAAATCTATAAGCTTATGCCGCAAAAAAAAAAAATAATAACACTTTTCCGCCAATTTCGCGATTTCTGAATTTTGAGCGCATCTAGGGAAAAAAAAAACGGTGTACTTCTTGGTCACAATATTTATTTCCCTCAAAGAAAAAAAAAACAAGTGATATACAATCTGATGAGTCTAAACATTTTCACAAACGTGGCAAAACCACAAACTTGGCAAATTGCACTTTCAGGAATTTATTTCTGCAAACAAGTTATAGTGAAGATAATAAAAATCGGCACATATTAACTGTGATATTCGTGCTATCTTTTAAAATAATTTCCGTCGTTTTAGCACGCTCCATTTTACTCGCTAATTGGGCTGAAACTTAAGTGTTTTACCAGACACGCCGAAGTTTGAATATAGTTTTCTCATAAAGACCATTTAAATTTTTTGCAATATCGCTCTGATTGAAGTCAAGGACGTCATCTACCATTCTGCATAAAAAAAACGTTGCATTATTTTGGTTGCTAACAAGTTATAATGCGTCCAATGTGACCAAGTCAGCCTAGCGGCCGCGTCGTTCGTTATGTGCTGAAAATGGGATAGAAGTTGTTCAAAATAATTGTACACGACATAATCACAAAGCAGCAGTTCCACACCAACAAATGCGCAGCCAGGTGTCATGGTTCAGCAAGCTTTGTCTTGCGATCAGTCGCTTGACCAACCCCGCAGCAGCGACCGCTCGATGCTGCGGGCGCTCACATTTCATGAGTGCTGCTTCGACTGTGTATGAGCTCCGCTTGCGCACCAAACTACGCTCAGAGGACGAGCGAGAGAAGGAAGGCATCACTGTGAAAGCTAAAGGCTGTTAAGTGCCAACAAAAGCCATATTATGCAACGAAAACTATGCCGGCAATTTCGCAGTGAGTGCCTTCAATACAGCACGAATGTATATTTTCCCCTGCTGTTGTGCCCGAAGCCGCAAGAAATCGTGATAAACTCGCGGCTTGCGTTGAATATTATATCTGCGGACGCACAAGAACACAGTATTTTAAAACGATTCTTTAATAAAGGAAAGGACTTGGACACATTCTGTTCACAGCCGGCTGACACAAGTGTTGCACGAGATGGAGAACAACAGCAGTTTGAGTTGTTCGACCATCGGAAACACGTATGACAGCTTTCTTTAGATGTCAGTGGCTAGTTCTGTGTCATATGTTGCTGACAGAGTAAACCTAATTATCTTTAGGCCATCAGAAGAGGGAAAGCAACACATGAGCGCAGTACTGGAGGCGCTCACTGCGAAATTGCCGGTAGAGCTTTCGTTCCATAATATGGATTTGTTGGCACTTAAGTCTTAAACTTTCACATTGATGGATTCCTTCTCTCTTCCGTATCTGACTCTTAGTTTGTCGCGCAAGCGGAGCTAGTTGAAGCGGCACTCATGTAATGTGAGCGCCCACAGCATCGAGCGGCCGCTGCTGCGAGTTTGTCAAGCGGCTGAGCGCATGACAAAGCTTGCTGAACCATGACACCATTTGCCATGCTTGTGATTTTTAAATGCGAAGCATTTCTTAGCGAACCTCTGGCACTTTGAGCGTTTCTATCTATCTATCTATCTATCTATCTATCTATCTATCTATCTATCTATCTATCTATCTATCTATCTATCTATCTATCTATCTATCTAGCCGCCTACATCTGGGTGCTCTCATGATCGCCTCCTTAACTTGGTGTAGACCAAAATTTGCATGGGAGGGTAAGAGGATTTGACCAATATGATTGCCGGGTGATGACATGTATAACTTTAAAATCCTGTCGCGTACGTCGTCAAACCCTTTCCACTAGACACGTGTGGCACATACCCGTTTACCACGGTCCGCGGTGTACGGGTATGCGCCACAGGTGATTGACAGTTTATATCTACCCAGGAACGGCGAGAACAGACATTGGTAACTTAAATTCTAGAGCGTTAAGGAAAACCAACATCGGCAGCGTTAACTCAACGAATGGAAAGAATGAAAATAGGATCCCAGCAGGAATTGAACCCAAGCATTCCACGTGGCAATCAGGTGTTCTACCACTGAGCCACGCACGGTCTATAAACTGGTTTGGAAAAACAGCCTACGCAGGCGTAATAGCGGTGCAACGTCAATTGTGGTTGTGGTGCTGGCTATCTAATTTTACAAGAAAGCAATAAACACTACATGATACTCCTACGATGTGTACTCATACGACACAGGCGTCATATCAGATTAACGTCTGTAGTTCCAGTGTTGGCTCCGCTTTTATAGCAGTCTAATAAACATTACGTTTGAATTTCTATGATTCAGCAAGCTATATTGAAGTACTGCTTGACCCCGGAGGAACAAATTAACGAAAGTTACATATGATATCCTCATCACCGCACCGTCAAGTGCACTTAGTCCGCCAGAACGACGCCGTGTCCTCTTCACTTCTTACGAGGCTGGGCGATGGCCTCATGCTCACCGAGGATATTGCCAGATTGATCGACAGCCGCTTTGTAGACTAGGCTACGTAGGCCACATACGCCCAGCTGGTCTACGAATACGACGAACACCATCCACTGATGTTGGTCTACGTAGCACAATCCAGGCCTGCCAGCCTCGACGGCCTATACCTCACCAACGCGAAGGGTGGCTTCAGGTTCCGACATGATCACGACCATGATCACGACTGGATCCTGTAACAAGTCATGACCAGCTGCTGGTGCTCACTAATCACGGTGATGTTGCCCTTGTTCAAGAACTGTCGAGAACTTCATGCACACATGCACACAGGTTCGTGAAACGTGCGTGCGTTCTCGGGACACGTATAGGCACTACATATCAGCTTACCGCTTCTGGTGTTGGTAATGCCCACGTTGCCATTGGCAGCGTTAACCAACCGTAAACAAATGGGTATATAACACATATGCGGCTCTTCAACATATATATGTATATATATATATATATATATATATATATATATATATATATATATATATATATATATATATATATATATATATATATATATATATATATATATATATATATATATATATATATATATATATATATATATGTGTGTGTGTGTGTGTGTGTGTGTGTGTGTGTGCCTCTAAAATTTATACAAATCTTTAGCGTCATTTTGTAACGTGTCGCTCAGTAAAAAAAGTTACGCCACAGTCACCTACCCGCCGCATGCTTCGCATAACATCGACTCCCACGGTACATAGGATCTGCCGAATTTTTTTTTCTTCAAAAGTGCTTCGAGAAGCAATAAATATAATAGACTCAAAAAATTTTATTTCACGTGTTTTTTGAGCAGAATAATTATTGTGACCAAGAAGTCTAGGTGCGCTCAAAATACAGAAATAGCGAAATTGGCAAAAAAATAGTGTTTTTTTGCGGCCAAAATTTATAGATTTTTTTTTTCAGGCGAACAAAATTTTTTTCGCAACACCAACTTCAAGACCACTGTTCTGGGTCTAACGCCTAGGTCTACAGTAAACTTCATCAAAATCGGGAATGGTCACCGGGACCTCGTGTTCGATCTTCGCTGGACACCCCCCCCCCCTGATCTTCCTAATTAAGCGGGAGCGTTCACGAACGCTGCTTCGAGATGTCGTGGTGAGAGCTATGTTGTTGTCATCAGAAGTGAGTACATATATCTTTGCAATGTCAGTTATTTGCCCCTGGGACCTCTTTCTTGGACTTCCTGCGCCGCTTTGGCATGCACGTACAGGACGAGTTTCTGCGCATTGCCTGCAGAATGTTCTGGTCGCATTTCCGAGGGAACTTGGCCGCTAAGTCCGGGCACTGCGACTCCTTCATCCATGCCAGGATGGAGAAGTACGATCTTTGGAGAAAGCCAAAAGGGCTTAAATACAGACATACGGCTGCTTGGTATATCTTGGAAGCGTGTGTAGGCGCGCTTCAACAGGGGACAGGGAGATGGCCCGAGTATCAAGTGCATGCCATTCCGAGTACCAAACCTTTCGAGGCGGTACATTATATACAAGCCGGACGCGACTGGAGCGGTGTGGGCAGTGGCGTTAGAAGCTACGTGTTGCTCTGCAGCTGCTGGACAATCGCCAAGGATGCGCTCGCAGAACGAGATTCTCGCATGCCCGCTGGCAGTCGGCTCCACTAAAACACGGGCGTTCCTGGCCACGTAGAGCAAAAACAACAGCGACAGTTTTTAAGTGTGACGCCACGTCGCAGCTGTTCGTTCGGGTTGTTTTCGAAACGAGCGATATTAGGGGCTACTCGTTAGCTTAACCATGTAATTATCGGTGCGTTTCGCCTCGTCGTTGCCTTGGCGCCCTTGAGTGTCATGTTTCAAATGAGCCGGTGGAATCCGCAAAGATGATCACGGGGCTGGCGTGTACGAAACATGTTGCGAGTGCCGCGCTTCTTAGTTTCAGCTGTCTTGCAAGATTAATTCACGAAAGTGAACTGGCATATATGATTAGCTTCCACGGCTCTCGCCGTCTCTGTCTATATATGTCCCTAATCGCTTCAAGTGAGCTGTAAAGGTTATGTTTTTGCCCTTGTCTTGCATGAGAAGAAGGTCACGTGATTTTGTCCAGGCGTTTGTCAATATGGTCTTTGCCGGTAGTTGACGTGTCATTCCCTCTGTAACGTTCTTCATAGAGAGAGAGAGAACTTTATTTTTGTCCTTGCTGGGTCAAGGGAGGCGGGAGACTAGACTATACCAGAGCCCCCCTTCCTCAGGTGGCGGTTAGACCTTGAGTCTTGGCGGCGCCTTCGGCCAGCCGGACTGCCCAGAGTTGATCCTCCGGGCACGCGCTGAGCAGCACAGCCTCCCACTATCCGAACGTGCTTATCTTAAATGTAGTGTTGGTGCTGCGTTCAATGGTGTGTGTCGCTGCGGGACATGCTCAGATGATGTGGTTGAGATTAGCACGAGCAGCGCCTCAAGCTTTGCATTGTGGTGTATAAACGTCTGGGTAGATGCGTGGGTGTGGGGGGATGTCCGTGTCTGTAATAATCGGCATGTTGTCGACTGGTGCTTATTTAGCGACTTGTCACGGGACGGGTACTTCAATCTTGCCCTACGGTATAATGCATAAGAATTTCACCATACGTGACCATTCTGTCTTTCGCGGGGCCGCATCAAGCTAGCACACAATTTGTCTCCTGTTGTCACTTTTCCTTCGTGACAATTTTTCTCGCGTCATTTAGCGCGAAATATTGCTGGGCACACTGGCAGCAGTGCCTTGTTTAATTAATGACGTATCTTAGGATTATCTCGAAGCTCGCAAGAAATCAGACGGAAGCGGCCAACCTGATCTTCATAACGCCTTATGGCATCTTTACCCTATATGTAAAGGAGTAGAAACGGGGTCACACTAATGCCAAAACAGTATTAGCTGGAGAGTTTGCTACTGTGCTACGTGGTAGAGTCCTTGGACAAGATACAGCCGTCAAGACTATGAATTGCTTGCGTTATTCGGTGTACTTCATTTTTTCGTTTAATTAGCATAAGCTGTAGAGCATCGACAAAGATGACATTAGCGCGTAAGTAATGTATTCTTTACTTCGCAGCACTGTATTTATTATACTATCGACATCATATCATGACAAATTTTTCATCCTTCGTCGTGACAGATCCTACGCGATGAGGGATCAAACCGTAACATATCTGCCACCATGAAAGAAAAAAAAAACTGCACAGGAGCTCAGTCGTGGCTGTAGAGCACCTTGCTGCGTGGCATGCAGCGCCTCGGTGCTGTCAAATTGTCTCGAGCGCGTTTTTTTTTTTTTTTCAAACGACCAGTGCGAGCGGCCCGGCCATGACGTAACTGAGTCTCCGTAAAAACTAATCCAAGGTCGGGAACGTAAGCCCATGCGCGCGCATACATATGCAGGACAGCCCCCCTCTGTTGCACCAAGTGACGGCCATCCTCCATCCAATTCGCGAGGCAGTGCAGAAGAGACGTGATGCGCTTAGCAGCGCCCTCTCTCTCTCTCTCTCTCTGTGTGTGAGTGTATGCAGCGGCTCATCTGCCTCGAATGAGGCCACCGCCGCTGCCGAGAGTTGTGTTCAACGACCCCCGAAGACCCCTGCGGCTGTGGCGGAGCGAAGACGGCCGCTTTCATCTGGAACCATTTTCGCTGAAATCGCCTCGGTCCGTTAATGCGTCCGCGGGGTGAAGACGGCACTGGCGACCCCGATTCGTGCCGCACCGTCCACGGCGCTGTGAGACACGAGAAAGAGGGACTGCATTATACTGCACACGCTGCGTGCGCTCGGGAGTTTAAGGAGAGTTATACCTCTCGGACTGTACAAGACGCGTACAGCATGCTCGCGCAAATGCAACCGCGAAGGCGTAATCGTCAGGCGCTCGCGTAAGTGCCTGCCCTTGCTGCTGGAACCTTATGAGACGACGCCGCTTCTTTGTTTGCATTCTTTCGTTTTCAGTGGTTGACAAGGTTGAAGAAGAGGAGAGGAATATAAATGAGTATGCATAATACAGTATAGGCGCATGAAGATCATGTTTAGTTAGAGAGGGTAACAAAAGTGGGGGCAAGACAGCTTATAGAGATATAAGACATGATTTAGCGTATTAGGAGGACATGTGCATCAGCGTACACTGAAGCCCTTGAAGTTTACGTCGATGAAGGTCGCTGCTGCTGTACGTTGTAGATGTAGTTTATTTCGGCTGTGTACCCATCTCTCTCTTTATTTCCCTCATCCGCGCCTTCTTTCTCCGTGCCATAACTGCTTATTGTTGACCTCGCTACCATCATGGATACCATTCCTTTCTCTAGCATAGTGCTACTGATCTACCTTTACCGCTACCGCCTCGCGTATTTTATCAGTTGCTTTTTATTTGACCGTTAGACCCGCTCAGGGGTGAAGCCAGAATTTTATTTCCATAATGCGTAGGTAGGAGAACCTGCCCCCTTTCCCTCCGTTCGTTATGGCAAAGCGCTATGTATAAATACCCATTACAGCGGTTGGCACAGTTCTTTGAACACAATAGCATATCAGTACTGAATATGAACTGTTTCTATAAGACATGCACAGGAATGAAGTTTGACTTCGTCGGCATGCCGTTTTATTAAACCTGTTTTCGTTTATTATATTCTTCCCTCGGGGGTCTTGATTTGGGCAGTTGCTCTCTCCCTCTTTTCTGTGTGTCCTTGTGCTTGTATGTATACAAATCAAATAATAATAATAATAATAATCGAATGTACGACAAAGCATAGATGAAGTCCAACGCTCCGATCCGCACCGAATCATTAGACAAAACAATACTCGAACTTCTTTCCGTCGGAACCTGTGACGCGTAGAGTGCGGTGCTTCGTTTGGCAGCACACAAGCAGGAGCGGTCACTGCCTCGAGAGTAGGAGATCACGACTTTAACCTGGCGTCTGACTGGCACCAGCAGTCGCCTACAAAGTTCAATGGCGCCCCTGCCTTCGGTTCCCGGGCCAGCGTCGTGTGCATAGTCCTCGTTCTCGAGCGACAACTCTCGCAGGAAGAAGTTTCCGCGTCCACCGCGGTTAGGAGGACAGACAGATGGATGCGGCACAGTCAGACAGAGCCGAGCGGATAGACCGCGGCGTCGGTTCGCATGGCGCCAAAGACAACGCACCCATCTGTCTCGAGAGAAAGATCGCCACCGCGACGGTAAGAAATAAAAAGAAAATCCGACGGCCAAACAGTCTCATCGTCCGCATCATCTGCGGTCACGCGCATTCACCGCGACACTCCGGGACAGCTACAGGACGGGCGGACGACGTTCACCCCGCTGCAGCGTCTCGAGCTCACCTCCGTCAGCGTTCACTCGCTCTCTCTCCTGTCTCTCAGCCGCGCGCCGCTCTTTTACGACTTGATGTCCCGTTACTTCCGACTGCGCCTGTTATGTACGTACGTTTATATGTACAAACACGCTTTCCCCCGTATAACCGGCTTTGGAGGGAGGCTGCGTGCGAGCATGGCCCACGCGTCCGTCCGGTGTGACCGCCTGTTGTTGAATCGTGCCTCGAAAAGAGTCAAAGTGAGCAGAGGAGACGAGTTGCTCTGAGGGGCCTTTCCTGCACGCATAGCACTGCTGTCTTCCGCGTGCGGTGCGTCCGGCGCAGATCACGTTACGTGTCGACCTTACACGTGCGTGCGTGCATCGTACTCTGCACATACACGCTACGAAATCGCGCGCGGACGGCCGGGGCGGGCGGGATGCGCGGTGGTTGCGCTGTAGTCACGACGCATATTCGAGTGGCTCTCCGCAAACAGAGCAAGCGAGATACAGATGCGGCGAGTGACCTGTGGCAAGCGAAAGATGATGTTCCGACCCTGGAGCCATCGCTTTGCGCGACCGTGCCCAGCGGGGCGCTTCTTGAGCTGCGCAGCCATTGCTACAAGTGCTCCTCCCCCCCTTCTCCCAACTACACACACGCTCTTGCCTTCCGTCTTCTCTTGTACTGTCTTCTCGGCGGCTTGTGTTTCGTTTTCTTCCACGCGTTCGCGTTCGTTTACATAATGAGCGTGGCGTTTTCCCTGAGGTGAAGAAGAGGACGCGAAGGGGAGCGGGCAGTGAATCTCTTTCGGCGTGACAACTTGGCGTGTGCACGGTGGTACTCACACGCGCGCGCAACCCGGCGAGCTGGACTTGTTTCTCGATATTGCTTTTATTAGGGCTTCGGCAGCTTCTTATACAGTTGCATCGTTCCTGCAAGGCTAACGCTTTCGCGTCATACTCCCCCTTCTCCCAACCTAACCCTCTCCTTTCTGTCACTGAACCTAAGAAACAGCCATTGCAGCCTTTTGTTCAGCCGGACTTAAAGCAACTGCCACGATCTGACGTGAGCGCTAATCCGACAGCGGCGTCGCGAGGTGACGCGTGCTTTTTATAGAATCGTTCAGGCAGTCTGGTGCTCTCCGTTGCGTAAGTACCTTAGACTGTGGCACTCTTAAAGGCGGGTTGAGAGAGACGGAAGTGACTCACTCGTCGTTCAATGAGCACTCAGCGGTTCCGCTGCGGACGAGTGACGTTTAATTTCGTGGTTTCCAACAGCAACCGGCGAGTCTACGAAGCGTTTCCGGCTGTAGTTCTCGGACTGGATGCAAACGCCGAGATCTGAGGAAAGTTTATTTTTATTCGCTTGTATGTAAGGGCGTCGCATCTTTAAAGCGTGCTTGTCCAAAAACACCGATGTCAAGTTTGTGCAATTTTTTGGGCCATCGGCGTAATCAACACAACCACACTCCACATTTGCTGGTTTGCTTGGTCGTGTTGACGAGGGCCATAAGAAGAGTGAAGAAAAAAAAAACAAGCAAAAGAAACGTAACAAAGATTTTTTTTTATAGTGCCACGAGAGGCAGTCATTCATGAACGCATGCGCGCAAACACATAAGCTCAACCAAACACAAACACACATACGAACACACACGCCATCAATCACTATACCTCACGCACAAGCACATCCGATCATCACAACGCGAGTGCGTTTGACACCGCGCACCTCGTAATTCGGCTTGCTAAAACGTGAGCCAGCACAATCTTTGCCATCGGTTAAACGTTTCCCCAGACGTCCACACCAGGCGGCTACGAGCGCGTTCTAACTGGGCAGTGTCGATGGCTTCCGTAACAAATGAGCCGGCGACTGTCCTCGCTGTCCGAGCGAAGAAGGATCGTGCCCCTTCTTCCGTGGGCGACGGAGACGCTAAACGAAGAGAAAGCTAGCGTACACGGCTGCAGTCAGGCCGACGACGAAAGCAAGAAGAATAAACAGAGGAGAGAGCCCGTCACAGAGCACGAAGAGGACGTGCCAGGCAAGCGAGCCGTGAGCTGCTGCGGGCAACACGCGCGTCGAGCTGAAGGAAGTTGACGACGGCCAACTCGGGTCGGCGTTGCAAAGGGGCTTCGTGTCGCACGGGCCATTGCCTCCTGCTGCTGCTGCTGCTGCTGCTGCTTGTAGAGGAGTCAACGGTGGCGCTTCCTTCTTCTGTGCCGCAGCTGTCTCCAAGGGTCACTGCCTTCTTCCACACAACAGTCCTTTGCTGTTGGTGGAGTGTGTCTACAAGAAGCGGCACTCGGCTCCTGCAGAAAAAAGCTATTGAGAGGTGCGGAGGCAAGGAGGGGACGCGGTGCCTTTAACCTCTCGGCGCGGCTTCGAAAAGAAAATAGAGAAGATGAGGGAAAGGTGACTTCCTCGAGTGGAGAAACGCTGTCGTTTTTTGTGCAGGAGTACGAGACGCTATCGTTACCCTAATCTGTATCGCTGGTTGGGAAAACGCTCCTTGGGAGACCTTCAATACCGGTAGCAGCAATAACGGTTAAGAGGGTGCTGAGGCGAGCTCGTTGGTAGGGGGCAAGAACGAAGACAGCGCCCGTCCTCGTTCTTGCCTTCTGTGTATGTGTTTCCTTAAGCGCTGTGTATTCAAATCAATAACAGATTCGCGGCTCATTCTTATCGGCCATTGAATACACCTGAATAAAGCAGTGCTTCTTCAAGAACCTACAGACGTGTAGGCTGAATGACCGGCTTTTCGTTAATCGTGGTCAAAGCGTTCATCATGGTGATTTCCACTTCACTATCTGCCAACAGCGTTTAGTCAAATTCTACAGGTTGCTTTATTTTATGCATTCTTTTTTATTTTGCTAGATTCGTGTTAATATTGATAGATCTCGCGCGCTAAGGAATACTTCGCATTTAATTAAAGCAGGCGAGGAGCAGAAAGCTTGCAATGCCTCCGATCCTGGAGGCAGTTCGAAACCACTTTAGGTGCAGAAAGCTTTCTGGGGAGTGCGGCGCAAGATCCGTACATCGACTGAGCAGCGAAAGATGGTTTTCGCCTTCGAGTCGCCTTAGGCGAATTCATGAGACACTCTGTGCGTATTTTTTTTTTTATTACACCACCTTCAGGTTCTTTCCGGCTGTATGCCGACGCTTCTCCTTGGTCACCTATGTCGAGCCTACGCGGAATCACGTGCACCATTAAGCCACTTATACGATCCGCAGCGCACACTTCCGTATTTCTCGCCAACCTCTAAATGGGGTTTACCAGCAGCGGTTGCCGATATCCACGCTATATCAGTTCCCCTGCTATATAAGTGTACGCGACGAAGCTGCGGGGACGTCTTTGAAGGCGTCGTCCGCGCATGCGCGTTGCCTACTTCCGTGTAATACCTCACGGTACCCACCGAATGCGCAATCCGAGGCAGTCAGTCTCCAGTGGTGGTGGTTAAACGCGGGACGTTGTTCAGACTGCACCGCTTCCGCGCGCGGAACGGTGGTGATACCGTTCCGTATGCTGTATACGTGACGGGTCATCTCTATCCAGTTTGGTTGCGGCGTAACGGTTCTACCCGAACGAACTATCCGATACCTCGTCGTCGATCAGTGGCTCCGCCACGCGAGTCGTCTTCAGATTTTTACCTTTATAATTATTTTTTTGGAGGGAACATCGCCCGCTTTGGCTGTAACGGCTGGACTGGAGTATCGCAGTCGAAGGCGCTAGCAGATAAGTCAGCGCGCGTCGTGCACACTCAGCAGGTAAATGGGTGCGGCATCCGATCGGAGCGTCGCGCCATCGGAATTCGGCAAACAAACAAACAAAAAGAACCGCTCGACCTATCAGTGCGTCGCGCGAGCGTTTTGGAACGAGCGCGCAGCACGCACTGCACGCTTAAGGCTTTTTTCTTTGAAGTTTATCTCTCTCACTTTCTTCTTTTTGCTTCCTGTTTTTTTTTTTTACGTGTGCAGGTTGAATTCTGGAGCGGTTGATAAACAAACCTGTTTGTTTTCCACTGCCACGTTATCTCTCTTTGCATCACATTTTTTTTTGTCTCTTTTTAGAGGAAACAAGACAGAGTGTTGTCGTGGCTAGGCGCAATGGTCCGTACTCCTCTTTTCCACTAGCCTGCAAATCTTTCGAAAACCTCGTCCTTCTCTCTTCTCTTTAACTTCGTGCTCTTTCTTTTATCTCGACAAGCGGCCGCATTTCAAATCGAACCTCTCCGCGATCGGCAGAATTGATACTATGCGGTAAAGTATTTGCACCCTCCAGCAGTTTTTCTTCTTAAAAAAAATTTACTTGCCTTTCTCTGCAGTCACCTCTGTCCCCGCAGGGAACTTCTTTTGCGCGTACCTTTCGCGATCGATCTGTCACAGTGATTATGTTGCAACTGAAGATTTCAGGGTATGGTCCGCAGGACGGTGCGTCGGGGTAGGGCGGTAAGCGTTATAGAAATATGTGCTTACGTAGGGCGCGCGCAGACGGCCCCCGCTTACGTCTATACGAACCACCGACATCCATTCATACAGAGTGTGTCCAGCTTCATTGAGAGTTTGTCCACTCCCGTCTTTCGGGTGTTCGCGCTAACCGCTTGCGGGGTGGTCCGAACGGGACGCTGCACGCCCCAGTCGACATACCTGCGACAATTCCGGCTCCCAAGTTGTTGTTGTTCTTGTTTCATATCTCTCACGGACCTACCATTTTTAAAAAGAGATTGCGCAGATTTCTTTAGTCTTCAAGGGGCAGGTAAGCTGAAATGGGTTTTTGAGTTGTGCGGAACTCGGCTTCAGCGCAAAGAACTCTACCCATGGTGCTGTGTATTGAAGAAAAAATATATATATTACAGCAGCCGTTGATAGTTGAGTATATAGCGGCGGTCATAGACCCCTGGACTGATGAGGAGGCCGGCCGGAAAAAATGCAACAACCGTTTAAAAACGTCCAATCAATCAATCAATCAATCAATCAATCAATCAATCAATCAATCAATCAATCAATCAATCAATCAATCAATCAATCAATCAATCAATCAATCAATCAATCAATCCGCGCACTTACACAAATACGCTCATGCACATAGACATGCGCACAAACAACGAACCGACTGCGAAACAGAGTACTGCATGCGATCTGCGCAGGTGTGCGGTGCACGCACAAAAGTACAGCATTATTATCTCCAAGGCTTTGGACAAAGGCAATAAATGGTGCCTGGGTGTCCTCCCCCTGCCAACACGTACCAGTGCAGTGATTCAGATTACCCGCACTCCAGTCCAGTCCACATCGCTAATTTGCACCTACCATTCCTTATGCTAATATCACGCGTGTGGCCCGGCGCTTTTACGCAGCCGCTCCCTTCTCACCTTATCTCGCAATCGCTACAGTCCGAACGCCGTCTTTGTTTTTCTCTTATCCCTCAGCAGGAATTGCAACTCTTTTCTCGTATCCGCTTCCATACATGGTTCGAATAGGGCGCAACCACCATAAGCTCACGCGCTAGTGTTAACAACGACTCATTAGTATGGACAATATGCGCGAGCGAAAGCTACTGATAGAAAAGAACAACAGCGCGTGCCGAGCGAAAGAAAAGTGGTCGGACCTGTACGTCTTCTTATGGTCGAAGTTGCGAGCAACGCGACACCCAGTATAGGCCCGGTGCATACGTTCCATTGGGAGCAGCCTTGGGGCGACATTCTTTGTCCTCAATCGTTATGGGAAATGCGATCACTTTGGCAATTTGCACATGTTAATATACGTACCTATCTGTCTCTTTTGTCACCGTCAGCGTATGCCTTTTTATATTTGCCTCTGTTTGAGGGGAGAGAAAAAGAGCGCACGTACCCCGCTAGATATGTTCTCCTTTTTGCAAGGACAAGCGAGAAAATACCAAGGCTGCGTGAAGCGAAACGTACGTGCTCGCAATAAAAGGTTGAGCGCTGACATATGGAGATTTCTCGCTACGGCGGTGCGATCTAATTGCATGCATTGTTTTCCTTAAGTCTTTTGTGTGTACTTCTTAATTCGTTGTGTTTCGCTTAACCACTGCGATCTAGGTTCCACAGTGATAGCGAATCGATAAGGCCGAGAGATCGTCCTTAAGGCGAGCTGCATGGTACTCTGCGCTGGAACAGAAGAGAAGGTACGCAAATGAGGTAATGAATGGCGAAGGCACGAAGCTACAGTAAGGTTTACACGCAGCTAATGATACGCCGAGTTTGAAGTTGAAAGGAATTCTTTTTTTCGTCTGCTTATTTCTGTACTTCAGAGGCACAGATTTTTCCTGTTAATTCTCGCAAGTTTTCTCACTCATACTCATGGAGAAGCGATTTAGAGAGAAAACAATGGTTGAGACAGTTCGCGGGCACTACTATAAAAAAAAAAAAGAACACGGCGGGTACTCCGAAGTGCCTTTAGCCTGCTCGGCCGTTTGCCTTTCACTTGGAGGTCCCGGGCACGTGTCCCTACGACTCATCTGCCCATAAAGTCACACCTGAGCGCCCCGTACTACAAAAAGTAGCGTACGCTAACTCGCGGCAGATACGTTTCACGTGAATGAGAGCGACTCACTGCAAAGTCATCACTCGCTTGTGCACGCGTGAACGCGCACATTTTCTCCGCGGCGAATCATTGCAATTAAAAGCAAACACACGTAAATATCCGTGGACTCTTATTAGCGACACTGTCTTGATATTCGCGTCTCGTACAAGGAGCAACGGCCGTCTATAATTATATTGAACAGTAAGCACAGGACACGCAGGTAGTGAGCGGGAATGTATAAACATTTCCCGCTTTCCCACAGTACCGCGTTGTTGTATTTTTTAATTATTATTTTTCTTCGTGCAGCGCCCATTGAGGATGTTTGAAGACTGAGCGGGCGCCAGTGAGAAAACGGGGCGGACAGTGTGTAGAGATATTAGTGGTTCTGAATGAGACGCTATTGTTCATATATATGCGGTAAAAACAAGCTGCGGCCTTACCGTCTATACGCTTTCGTTTTCCGCGTTCGCCGGTTCTTCCGCACTGCGTGATTGTAAACAAAGGCGTCGCGTATACGCAAAGACAAACGCCTGCCGGGAGCATGCGCGCCGTCTCTCGGACCTCGCCTGGCTTCCCCGATTCCACGTATCTCTCGCGGGTGCATATCCCTGAGCGAAAAATAATTACACGCACACGCATCTTATTATCCACGGCCCACTGATCCTGTGCTGCTGCTCCCGGGCAGAGCGCCACTCGCGCAGCCGCCTGTGAGTGAATGAATCTGACGTTGACCGCGTGCACATATAGACGGATGCCCTGGAAATAACGCGGTTTTCGTCGGTTTTTATCATTGTGTATAAAGCTGTTGCATACGTCCTACGGTTGCTGCTGTTGTCACCTCTGCTATTCACAGCACGCCGGGGGCGTAGCCAGAATTTTTTTTCCCGGAGGTCATTTACGTGTGTTTGTGGGTGCGTTTGTATGTGTGCGTGTGTATATACACGCGAAAATCGAAAATTGAATTTATTAATTTTTTTGGGGGGGGGGGGGTTGAGGCCTCCTGTGTACGCTAATTCAGCACGCTAAGCAATAGAGGTAATGGAGAGAGAGAATAAACTTTACTGAAAGAAAACAGTAGGTGGATTGGTTGAAGATGGGATCCGCTTTTGCAAGACCTTCAGAATTTCTTGATGAAAACGTTTTCAACTTACACAGAGAAGACCACAGGTTTTGCTTTCAGCTTCCATTCTGACTGGTATTCCTCGACCCAGCAAGTTTGTTTCCGATTCCATGTGGGATTCACTGAAGTAATGCTTCGGCAAGTATACGTACATTCATATGAACATTGTGGTTTTTTTAACCAAGGAATGCAGCAAGGTGATAAAATAATGGAGAAATAATCATGCTAGCATTAATAATAATAATAATAATAATAATAATAATAATAATAATAATAATAATAATAATAATAATAATAATAATAATAATAATAATAATAATAATTTATTTATTTAACGTGCCCAGAACAACCTTAAGGTCTTTGTGCAGGCGCACGCAAAAGAAAACAAAAACAAAAATAAACAATACAATACAGACAGTTTTCAGAAATAAGAAGAGCAAAAACACGTAGACAAAGAGAAATGAACACGAAAGGGGAGGAGTAATATAAGACAACACGAGAAATATTGACGGGGAATAAAAAATTAGATTGCATATATACAACTATGCGGAAAGACTGAGAAGGGAAGACTTTGTACATTATGTCACACTATGTCAAAACAGTGCAAAGCTCGGATAAAAACAATGATTGTGGACTATGAAAAACGTCAAGATCAAGAAAATTAACATTATAGAGACTTTGTATCCTGTGAACTGTAGAGTGTTGGAAGAAGCAGGCGGGTACATGAAACGGTCTGCTCTCTCTGGTTAACTTACGCGGAATTCGAAAATTAACACAATTGAGAAGTACAGGGCAGGATATGATACCGTGGACTAGCTTGTAAAGAAATAAGAGGTCAGAACGATTTCGTCGGCAGTGAAGTGATGGCAGTGATAATAATTCAGCAGTATTTGAACGAGATCCAGAGTCTTTTTTAGCAAAGCGATGGTTATATATGCTGAGGAATAATAATAATAATAATAATAATAATAATAATAATAATAATAATAATAATAATAATAATAATAATAATAATAATAATAATAATTAATAATAATAATAAATACAGATGGCAACATGACAAAAACGAGTTCGCTGCTGGTATCCTTCACGTATATGTTGTGCGGTTATCTCTCGAAAACGACATTACTGCTCTCGCCTGCTCTCGTTCCATTAACGCGATCGCGAGTTCCAAGTCTCGCGCACCTCCAGTTTCGTGTTCTTGAAGTGTCAGACATCCAGGGTTATAAAATTTCAGTCATCGCTCGAACACAATGATAGGGAGACCAGCCTCCCACCTCCAACGCTATAGCGTACGGGCGAAAGATGCACCTCGTTATAATTAAGCTGCCCTTGGGCACGCATCGACTAATTAATGCGCGCCGAGACACTGTAGTGCACTCACAACTCCGTTTCTCGATCTCGTACAGCGGTATGCGCCTGCTATAGAGCCATAGTAATAATATAGGCGCGAAACTCGTGGGAGAACAAAGCGCGCCGCGCGTTGTTTTGCATGCAAGCCGTCTCCTACGAAGGGTGATGCACGTGGCGCAATTAACGCTTCCCAGAGCACGCCGCCGCTCGACGCAGATGTATTCGCACATCCTTATTGTCCCACCAGGGGCGCTGGTCCCACGCGTGGAGTCATCTTCGAGAGTAGGCGGTGGCGATCTCCCACGTTGCTCGCTGAGGCGTCTTCAGCGGGACGAATGGCTTGTCTCCGTGGTACAGACTATAAATGAACGACATGTATACTGAAAATAGCGCGAGGAACATGGATCGACAAGTGAGCAGGCAGTACCTCAGCGCCATAACTGATAAAACTGAAGGTTTCATTCTGGACACGGTCAAAGTATACATTATTTAATGGACTGAAATAGAACACAAGATAAGATTAACAGAAAAATTTTACATGGCCTGTAACGGCGGGTGCATATAGGTCACTTCTCCTGCTTTGGTACGGTTTGTCTTTTTTTTAATTATTATTATTCTTGTAAACTTATTGTGCTTTTTTTTTTTCATACAATGTTTGTGTACTCACGGGGAAAGCTTAGATTAAGCTTTCTAACTGCGTGTTACGACAGACGGCTAAATGTGCGAAGCCGACCAGTCGTTTGCCTTTGACCTACGGTCTTTACTCGCAAAATACCAGCACTGTTAATTGTCAACTAATGTTCGTTACTTTTGACTGATTATGGCTAACTGTTCACTAATGGTGGCGACTGATGGCTGGAGTCGTGCAGTGTCAGCTAGTTTTGACTAATTTTGGTTAACATCTGCTAGTTTTGGCCAGCGAAGTACCCAATGTAACCGGATGTAAGTAAAGATAATGCTAACGCATTTCTGTGATTGTTCTTGTTACGACACATAGCGACATGTTTTTTTTTTAAAGCAGGATATACATATACAACGCGGCTTGAGCTTGGAGTTGCGGCACCTCCTCGGCCCGTGGCAAAGAAGTGCCTGTGCGATACGCAACACGAAAGACCTCTTGGTGTTTTTGAAGGACTACACACCTGAACGAAACATTATGAGTGACTCTTTTGTGCATATATATGTGTTTGTGACTGTATACGTGTTATACGAGTCATCCCCGGATAAGTTCTGGAGATATCTATCGCCAAAGAAGACCCACGTGTCTGATATTTGTGTTGATGGTATCATGTTGACTGACAAACTCAGAATTGCAAATGCACTGAACGAGTACTTCTGCTCCGTGTTCACGAGTGATGATGGCAAGATACCACGCATATCTGTTCTAGACGCTACTCCGCCCATAAGCTCCCTCGACATAAACGAAGCGGGAGTACTGTCCTTGCTTCTTGGCATTGACGTGAAAAAATCGCCAGGCGTCGATGAAATACCTAATGCTTTCCTCCGGAGATATGCGGAATGGTGCGCCAAATATCTGTGCATTATTTTCAACAAATCACTTTCACGTGCAGAAATACCACACGACTGGAAGCATGCAAAGATTATTCCCATCCCTAAATCAGAAGACCGCTCACTGCTGTCCTCCTACCGCCCTATCTCTCTTCTTTGTACCTCATCGAAACTGATGGGCACATTATATTTAAGCACATTTCAGTCTTTATTGAAAATAATGGCCTCTGCGACACACGACAACACGGCTTCCGTCGCGGAATGTCAACCGTAACGCAACTACTGGAAACCGTACATGAAATTGCGGCAGCACTGGACAGCCAAGGTCAAATTGACATAATATTTTTGGATTTTGAAAAGGCCTTCGACCGTGTATCCCATCAAAAGTTGCTATTAAAACTAAAACCCATTCTCAAAAACGACCAGCTACTTCAATGGATAGAGGCGTATCTGACAAACAGGCGACAAACAGTCGTTGTCGACGACGCAAAGTCGGACTCATCTGATGTGCGGTCTGGAATACCACAGGGATCAGTCTTGGGTCCCCTGTTTTTTCTACTGTTCATTAATGACATAGTGCAACACATACCAGTTAAATTCGGTTGTTTGCAGACGACTGCATACTCTACAATGAAATCCACAGCGAGGCAGATCAGGCTATCCTAAATTCATCTTTATCAGTTATAGCTACTTGGTGCTTAGAATGGCAAATGAGCATTAACCTCAGAAAAACAGTATCGATGACCATAACACGCAAACAGAAGTCGTTACCTTTTGTGTACAGCATTAATGGCCATAACTTATCGTCTGTCACGCAATATAAATACCTCGGTTTAGTGATCACGTCGGACCTTAGGTGGAGTAACCATGTAGCTCACATTAAAAAAAAGGCCATGAAGAAACTTGGATACCTGAGAAGAACCTTGGCTAAATCTACGAGCAATATAAAATTGTTGGCCTACAAGACATTCATAAGACCATTACTAGAATACGCTACTCCTGTCTGGGGCCCTTACACCCAATCAAACGTAAGCGAAATCGAAAACATACAGCGGAAAGCAGTCAGATTTATCTTTAATTCTTACCGTCGTCATACATCCGTCAGTGCTCTTTTACAGGACGCGAACCTCGAAACTCTAGAGGTACGACGCTATCGAGACAGGCTCAAGATGTTATACCTGATTTATCGACAACATGTCAAAATAGATAGGGAATTGTATATTAAACCGTGTAGTAGGCGCCCAACCCGTTCATCTCATTCGTTCAAGTTAATCGAATACTCGTGCCGAACCAACATGTTCAAAAAATCGTTCTTCCCTCGTACAATCCATGAATGGAACGCATTGCCTGAAAATGTATTACAGAGCCCAACCATGTCGTCGTTTATGCACGCTCTCGCTCATCTATGACCGAGATGTTTCCTGTGGCGTCTGTCGCTTTCCAGATGGCGTGCGACATTGAAACAAAAGCCATTACACCCTTCTTATCGTTGTCGAGCAGACTACTGCGTGAACATGCGCTCTTTTGCACATTCTTCTCTTTTTTTCCCCTTGTAGTTATTTTATTTGTCCTAAACTGAAACATTTTTTCACTCTGTGGTCCATGTATTTTCTTACCAGTATTTTCAACTGTATTATCGTGTGTGTTTTACTGGAACCTGTTGTTTCTTGTTTCACATACTGAAAAGATTGTTCAACACTGTTTTTAGTTTTATTTCACAGATTTGTTTGGAATCGTTCTCACAGATTGTTCAACATTTTCTTTTGTGTACAATCCACTCCTGCCTATGGCTTGTAAAACAAGTTGGCAGTATTAAATAAATAAAAATAAAATAAAATATGTGTGTATATGTGATCGTTTTATATACCATAGTTATCAGTCACCCGGCACCTATATACAGTAGCAAGCCAGGTGATAAACCAGGCTGACATCTCCGGGGATACCATTAAAAAATGCTGCCTATCTCTTGGACAAATCGCCACCGATTTTATTCTATTTCGAGCTTAGCTATAGCGTTAGCTGCAAGGCCACGTGTGGAATAAAATTCTGCTCGGGGCGTATAGGCGTCGGTCCGGCCGGCGCTGCTGTGTCACTCGTCGTGCAAGACTCGGCAGGACGTCCGGAGTGTCGTTGCTTGCCGCGCTGCACGGTCGATCCATAAAACATGGGCCGTCACCTCCGCGCGTTCCCCTGCAAAGAACGTAGCGAGAAAAAACGCGCACATATAAACGCGTGTGTAGAAGAAACGTCGCATCGATGGACGCGACCGTTGACGCCCCGCCGATAACCCGAAATCGGTCGCGGCCAGTAACCGCGGATGTAGTACGTGACTCAATGGCGGTGCGCCTCTCCGAGCTATACGGAGCAAGCTTGTACGACACGGAACGGAACCTTTGCCGACGAGAAGGTCGTCCTTCCTTCCTGTTTGGGTGATGACCACGCCGCGAAGCATGTTGTGTCCCGAGCATTGATTCGCCCCGTTTACGCACTATATCGCCTGGTATGTGTCGGGCTGCTTCAGGAAAGACTGCGAGTATGCACCACTGCGCATAGTTTATCAATAAAAGATGGCATTTTTCGGGTGATACGTCGTATGCGTAGGTGCGGCTGACGTCCACGTTTCATATGTGGCAATCTATGAGGCGCGATTTAATTAACATTACCTGGGTAAGTGTTCATCTATATGGCGGTTATGTTCTCATCCTGAAGCCGATCAGTGCCCGAATTCTCCCGCCCATCCCTAGTTTTCACGAAACTCAATATATTTGGAGCAGGGCATCGCTGCTCCAGTGAAAATCTCTCTTTTTTCTTTGAACAGTGCGTTGTCTTGAGCTGCGCAGAAGTGTATGCGTCTCTTCACACTTCACAGTTGCATAAGAGGGTTGAGAATCTTCGCATGCCCTGTTGTAGCAGGATGCCCTGTTGTTGATCAAAGCTAATATGGAGCGCCTGGCCTGTAGCTACTCTCATAACGGGATGGTGCCTTAGGCTATTATTCAATATAGTTTAACGCGCCAACCTACACGCACATACGACTACATACACAAACAGGGGCAACCTCAAAAAGCAAGAAAACACACACGGATATACAGACAGACAGGGGCACTCACAAACAACTCACGCACGTTTCGACTTCTGTCCTAGACCGGCAGCTTGCCGAGAGTAGTGTAATTGCGGTACGTGTTCTGTTTGTCAAGGGGTCAGCGAGCCAAGAAACATGGTCAGGGATATTCTGTTCCAGTTTCCTCCTGTACGAGTTTGACCTTGCCCTGCCCTTCCAAGTCGCCGCGGCTCAGACAGGAAGCCCGTCGACAGCTGTTTGTATGTGTGTGTGTATGCGTGTGTGTGTGTAGACGCGGTGTGCGATATCTCGGTGGGTGAGCAATGGTCTGGCCCTGTCGCGGCTGCCCGCTGTACTTCCTGGGCGACAGAGCAGGTTTCCGAGCGGTATAGTATACCACATCCGGCACATTCTGTGTTGATTAGACTGCACTCGATATTTTACTGGCTGTTTGAAAACGGTTGTTGCCGCTGTCTCCGAACCAGCATCCAAGACCGACACACGGAAACCAAACACCGAAGCTGGCACATCTATATACGTGCAGATCGTTGTTGTTGTTATTATTTTACAAAATAAGCTTTTGCTGAACTTGGGAGCGGGAATTGCAGTTCTGTAGCGTTGCTTGAAGATACACGCACTCAATGACGTAAGATACCATTGACATCGTACATCTTGTTTCAGGTAAACTTCCGCTATCATTCCTCACGAGAGACTTCTTTACGATGCAGGTCACCAATCGGTTCACCGCGTTTGGTTTTTCGCTGCGTTAACTTGAGTTGTGTTGCATAAACGTGGCACACTAGTTAGGTAAGCGTTTCCAACTGACCGGTCCCGCTTTTGGTATTCGCTATGAACCGTTTGTAAAACGAGTGAGCACGCATTTTTTTAAGCTCTACAGAGTTGGTGAACCAGCACCATGAGACATTGTGACAGTGGTTGTCTTTACTATCAATCGAACTGGACACGACGTCTGACCGTACTTAGCTTTATGACGTGCCTAGTCCAAAGCACTAAATGGATACGTAATTTTAATATACGCTTTAAGAAATAGGGTTTACAATAGCGCACACAGAACGCATGTTACATCTATTGGCACATCATGGAAACTTAATGTTGGAACTGTTTCGACACAGCTTTCGCCATCTAAATACTGTTACCATATAGTTGTTTTACTATTTAAACCATAGAGTTTCCTAAAATTAACTAGAGGGGACTCTGGCGCTGCGATCGTTCAGCTACCATGGGAATGATGGGTAGTACACAAATTTGCCTAGTCTTCGTGCTTGCGGCTTCAAACGCACTTGTGGCTTTGTTTGTTGCTGTGTTTTGGCGTTCGTTTCGGATAAAAGAATAGACCGTTGTGAACTTCATGACCAGGTTTGATTTGGTGAGCCTAAAAAAGTTAAAGTGGTGAAGTGGAACTGCAGACTTTTGCTGAACTTCGTTTTGCGACAAAGCGGATGCAGGCGACACGCAGCCAAACGGAGCCGAAAGAACGAAGTTGAGACAAATTTTTGTACTACCCATCATTCCCATGCTGGCTGAAGCGTCATGCGCTGCAGCTCCCATAGACACTAGCGCCAGAGTTCCCTCTAGTAAGTATTGTAGGAAACTCTATGATTTAATCTACTCGTTGATGCAGACATTGTATGTAAATTAGGTCGCCTATCAAGCTACTTTCTTGTCGCTTATCGCTCACTACGAAACTCGCAGTATACCCTAGAACGCAGAAAATTGAACGGCGCATGTCAGTGTAACGGTTCAGAAAAGTACGAAACATTATAGAGGAATATCATGCAGTCTGCCAAGAAAGAAAAGATAAAAAAGCGTTGATTTTCTCTTTTATTACTCATCAGGGGGCCAAATTCACAAAGGTGTTCTCTCGTAAGTGATTTTTGGTCTTTGGTCAGCCAGCAGCTCCATTGATGATATATAACGAATTGAATTGTACAGCGCAAAATACGAGACGGAAGTCGAAGAAGCACACAGGGACAGGGCTGACCCTCAACTGAAGGTTCATTGTCAGTTCTGTTATCACTAATGGTATGCTCAGCTTCGGGATTGGCTATCACCTCTTACGAACAATTACAGTGCACGGCGTCTTTGTGAACCACGTAGTTGTTTCCACAAGGGGGTGGGGGACTAAAACGATGGCGTCACGGCTGCGTAAAGCGCGCTTTGTATCTCCATGTTCTCAGGGGAAGTCTCAAATGCCGAAGATGGATCGGCCATCTTTCTTTTCGACCGGAGGCATTGCGGCAGCGTGACAAACGGACACTACGCGAACGGCTGCAATTAGTGCGTCACGCTTTGCCGGGGAAATCACGCAACTGTTGAATCTCGGCGCTCGCGACTCTCGCACGGCCACCGGTTTCTTTTCTCGCTTAAAAGAAAGAAAGAAAGAAAGAAAGAAAGAAAGAAAGAAAGAAAGAAAGAAAGAAAGAAAGAAAGAAAGAAAGAAAGAAAGAAAGAAAGAAAGAAAGAAAGAAAGAAAGAAAGAAAGAAAGAAAGAAAGAAAGAAAGAAAGAAAGAAAGAAAGAAAGGAAGAGTCGCAGTTTTTCCGACGCCGGCCGGAACCAGTGCTAGCGGGTGGATATGTGAGCGACGAGATCGTGACTGCGAGCTTCTCGCAGCCTCCGCCGTACAGCAAACTAACGGCAAGAAATTCTCGCGCTGATGAGAGGAATATGCGGCGCATGCGCTCGTTCGCCCCGTTAATGCTCTCCCCGCACGCAGTCCTCGTTCTCTCTCGCGGGCAATCGGTGGGAGTGCAAGTTGTACATTATGCGCATATACGAGGCCGAGCGTGGCCGCGCATAAACACACGGCGTGGCGCGACGCTTTCCGCCGTGTTATGTAGACCGCGGCCTGTGCTGCGGGAACCAAAAATATCGGGCTAAACGTGCGTGCGCATCGTCATCCAGCGTTCCCAGTTGTTGCGTGCACAGCGGTTGGAACTTGCAGCTACGACTCGCCTAATCTGGAGAGACAGGGAAAATCCTCCCATTTAAAGGGCCCTGCCTGAGGCTGCTGATAACTAAGCCTCCAGTGAAAAATCATCTGTTCAGTCGATCTGAAGCCAGCGGCTTGTGCACAACGGCGAATGGGAGGGGGACAGAAAGGGGCGCGGTGCACGTGAAGTGACGTTTGAGAATAAATAAATAAATAAATAAATAAATAAATAAATAAATAAATAAATAAATAAATAAATAAATAAATACCTTAGTTGGTACTGGCGGTCTAGTTGGTTGTACGCATCAGTGAAATATGACCCGCACACCAATAAACGACTCATTTGAAGTTCAGCGCCTGTGTTATGTGCATTTCTGTTTGTCTGTCCATGTTTCCTTAAATTTTGTGCTGCTGTTTTCAAGAAAAATAAATAGTATTGCGACGGTAGGATTTGAACTCGGCGCCTCTAGTACCGAAGCCCGTTTCTTTAACCACTACGGTCTAATGTGTTTATTATATGCTAGTTAACGCCACTGTGGATCTTCTTTAAGAAGAGCACGCTTATTCTAATCCAGTCCAGTCAGGACGCTTGGAGCCAATACGTCTTTGGTTCGTACGTCAAGAATTGTTGCAACTGTCATATGTTATTCCGTAGATTGTTGTTCATATGCGACAATTTTTTTATTCGCTGCTACGCAGACGGCTTTTCGCGAGTGAGCGAAAAGTGACCCTATTTATTTTTGGGCGCACTCGATGGTTTGAGCGATTCCGGATGGCCTTTGCAGGCGACGGCATATGCTCCAAACATGAACGCCGTATCATTCTTGATTTTTCGCAATGTAATTGCTTCTCCTCCAGTGTAGGGAGGAAAACCCGAGGCTATACTATTTTTTCTTCTTTCATTTATTCGCATTCGACGCGATCAGTTCTGCTTTTCTGTGCATGCGCAGGAAGCAGAAACTGCGTTAGAAATGCGCTCGTTAGAGCTGGCTTTCCCGCAACAAATGTGCTTATGGGGGAAAGCCCGCTTGTGTATTTTAGTCGCCTTCGCGTCGCAATCAGGTTTAATCAATTACGACACTTGTGGTCGCATATAAAAAAAGAACTCACGGAGCACATTACATGCCGAGTGGACATGCAAAATAAAGCGGAGGTGAATGAATTTTGTCAGCCACATATCAATTCGAACCTCTCGCATATCAAAAGCAATAATATGGTTGTAAGGAAAGTGAACCAAAGACAGCCGTGAGAGAGGAGGACGTTGAGGAAGGCACCGAGTAAGAACCCTAAGCTATGACTGGCGCTTTCCGTCTCAAAGACAGTAAAATCGCGCATCTGTTTACCTGTTTATGATTGCGTAACAAATACTTCGGCTACAGAAAAAAACACGTTTGTCAAGATGCTGCCGAAAGTGTGCACATTAATTGTCATCTCACTAACCTGCTAACTCATCACGACTTGCGCGAAAATCTGTAACCGTGATACGATATAACTAAACGTGATATAACTAACCATGATATATATAACCGTGTTATGATATATAATTCATGGGGCCGGTGGTGCCATTTGATATATTTTCAAATATCTGTGGCGCAAGCGACGCCAGGCAATGGTATGATGGAATCGTTGAATTACTTTTTCGTTCAGTTACCTGCATATTTGTTCTATGTATGTAAGGTCGCTATCACTTTTCTTAATCATTGCAATAGTACGCTCTTTTTTCGTATCTACTACGCATGTACTCATACTTGAGGTAATGATAAAAAAGTCACAGTTTCTCCGCAAGGGCGAAGCAATGAATGCATGCGATAGCAAGAAAAGCGGCCCGTGATGGACGCGCTGCTAGGCTGCAGATATATCTGTCCCCCGGCAGCAACTACCGTGCGAGCAGACAGCGGAAGGGTAAGGTTCTCCCTGCGCAAATATTAGAAGAAGCGAGCGAGCTGGCCGACGACTTTTAAATGCGCCCGTTGCGCTACTCGCGCCATTCGCTGGTAATGAAGAAACGCTTATAAGCGCCTGGCGTCTCTGAGTCCTGCCAGCGGTAAAGGGTGTGTATATAAAGCTCGCCGTTAGCTTCCTGAAGGATCTGCGTTTTGTGGCGTAGTGGTTAGCGCCACGCGCTGCGAAGTGAGAGGTCGCTGGTTCGATTTCGCGCTTTGGAAGCATTTTTCTTAATTATTTTTCTTTGGGACTTATATATATATATATATATATATATATATATATATATATATATATATATATGTATATATATATACTTATACATATACGGTGCATGACGGCGGCGGGAAAAACCAGCCAAGACTCCATATAATTGCTATCGCAATAATATACGTGTCGTATTGTACAATTTCCCTCTTGCAGTCATGGAGTCACTTTAGGACACCGAACTAAATTCTTCCTTTTCTTGTTATTATTATTATTATTATTATTATTATTATTATTATTATTATTATTATTATTATTATTATTATTATTATTATTATCTTCTCTGCTAATTTAGTTACTTGCATAGCATTTCCGGAGGGGGGGGAACCACCACCTGGTACCCGTTAATTTCGCATTTTGTTTGTGCATAGTTAAATACGCACGCACGAACATGCATAAATGAGTGTCACCCCCCCCCCCCCTACCCTTTAGCCCTTTATCTAAAATAAACTTCTGGCTACGTCCGTGCTCAAAGTCAAAGCCCATAAGCTCACCTAGAATGAAAGCACATCCTCTCAAGTTTGGATACCTCTGAATAATTTTAACCGCTATCAGCAGAACGAACACGGCGAGCATGATGAACCAGCCAACGCGTCATAAGCATAAAGCTACGAAGTGTGTTTTTATGAGAGAGTGTCGCAATGTAGTAACTGGCTGAAACGTCTTGACTATGCTTCTGGGTGTCGCCCACATTTTATTGATGAGGAAGAAAAGCGAGGACAATTGAATTACGACGCAGTCTCTCGGCACGCTTGCTTTCCTATACAAGGTTAGGTGCGCGTCGGTAATGTTTCGCAATAGAGATTTTTGTTTGCAAAAGGAAAGCAAACGATTTTTCTTTTTTAGTAGTTGGTGAAAGTTCTTCCCTTGAAACTGCTGTTTATACTCAGATTAGTCATTCCACAGATGCCCGTGGAAATTTACTCCGAACATGTACCGATAACGGAGCTACGTGTTCAAGGAAATAAAGAAGAAAAGGCCACGTGAGGGATGCATAGCTACGCGAAGAACCTTCGGAGAGGCGGCGTCCTTGGTGAAGAATTATTGCGAGCCACGAAAAGGTCACGTGGACGTTCAGCGCATCCCGGTTTTGCGACCGGTTATGAGAGAATCGTTTGGCCAACTCGCTCCTCGCGATCGTTGTTGTTGCTTCTTGCGGGCTCGCTCATGGAAGCGATGTTGACGAGTGTGCGGCCACGTCAGAAGGTCTTCTCGCCGTTAACGATCACAGCGTGGTTGCGTTAGGTCTAGTTACGTAGACGTTCATCGGCGGCGCGGCGCCAAAGTGTCCTTGAAGATTAGCGTTCGATCGCTGATGATAAGACGTGTCCGTAGGAACATCCCGTTGTCACCACACTTTACCTTCTCGCTAGATGGTTTCCATCGGGGAAGAACATCAGAAGCATGTTACTAATAAAAATAGCAATGATAATAATATCTCGGCTTTTACGTGCTACAACTACGCTATGATTATGAGGGACGTCGTTGTGGAGGGCTCCGGAAATTTAGACCACCTGGGGTTCTTTAACGTGCACCTCAATCTAAGTTCACGGGCCTCTAGCATTTTGCCTTTATCGAAATGCGGTCGCCGCGGCCGGGATTCGATCCCGCGACCTTCCGGTCAACAGTCGAGCCCCATAACCACTACACCACATTGGCGGGTGCATGGGAATGATGGGCATAATACATGCATTTGCCTATGCTTCGTTCTTTCGGCTCCGTGTGACTACGTGCGGCGAGCTGCAGCCGCTTTTTCGCAAGACGAAGTTCAGCAAAAGTTCAGCTGTCCCACTTCACAACCTTGACCGTTTTAAGCTGGCCAATACAAATCAGCTCGTGATATCCACAAAGAGTCATTCTCTTATCCGAAACAAAAGCCGAAACAACAATAAACAAGCAAAGTCACAAGAGCATTCGAAGCCGCAAGCACGAAAACTAGGCAAATCCACGTATTACCCATCATTGCCATGGTGGCTGAAGGATCGCAGCGCCCCAGTTCCCTCAAACAAATATCTTAGAGAACTCTACGGCCGTGGGGACATGACCTTGTCACCGTGTAGCCGCACTTACCTTCTCCCTAGCTGATATTTAACGCGGAAACATCAGAAACATGTTCTTGCTCGATCTCCGCTCTCTTTAGCGCGGCATTCAATCGTTTCATTTTTCCCCCAAACTAGAAAAAAGAAAAAAAAAGAATCATTTCCAGTATTTTAACTGCGCATCTACTCATGCTTTCTTAGCGTCAGACAGCAAGTACATCATAAGAATAAATGTGAGGAACTGGGGACAAAGGAAAGACTACACACAACCGAGCGCTCTGTGGTGTGTAGTCTTTCCTTTGTCCCTTGTTTTTGCGCCGCCCGTTTCGCACATGCATAAGTGAGGAACTGGGTCGTTCACTTAAAACGCTTCTTAGAATACGTCATTGTTCTGTTGCGCACGATCGCTCACGCTTAGGGACAAACCTGATTGATATTCATGCGTTCATAGAATTTTAAATTTGGTGTGAAGGCACGCGTACATTCTAACTCTATTTAACAGATATCTGCAGAGCTTCGCCATGCCCACATTTTAGATGAGAAAGCATCTTATGCTCGGGGAAGTGTCCGTTCTGCGGCGTCCGCACCCATACTGCGCATGCGAAAACTCTCCCCCTCTCCTCGCACGCGAGGAGGTGGGGTGGAGGAGGTGGCGTGAGCGCTGCCTCCGCTTCGTTTCTCCTCTCCCGTTTCTCTCTCTCCGCCACAGCTGTGCGCTCGTATGTAAGCGGCCCGCGCTCGCTCCGTTGCACTCTCCTTCGCAACGGCGCTATGGATGCTCGCAAGGCTCAGCGTAAACGGCAACGCCGGCTAGCGAATCTCGAAGCTGCGCGGCTGCGAAAGCGCGCGTTCGGTGTGCTTTCGTCATTCTCTGTCTGTGCAACGGTGTGCGAAACGCCATGAACAACATCAACGTCGGCGCTAGTTGCAGCGGCAGCGCCACCGCCGCCGAGCAGAGGAAGGTTCGGGAAGCCGAACGTAAACGTCAGCGTCGGCAAGCGGTAATTCAAATGCCTCGACAACCACCGTCTCATGAGTCACATAAGAGAAACGAAAACTTGATGCGCACTCCCCGCGATGCTTTCGCATCCCACCATGGTTGCCCATAGGGAGAGGTGATGTGTAATTTCCGTTAGTTCTTTTTTTAACATTGCACTAAGGATCGTCTAAGCTATATATTACTGAGCGCTATACTTTGGTTTCCGCATTCGTGGACAAAGCTGCACATACTTAAATACGTATGAATGTTTATTGACTGACAGCTGAACCGTTCTCGAATCACCACGAAGACAATATATACTGGGCATTAAGCGCGCATATATGTGTTGAAATGTATACAACAAACACCGCATTGCTGAACAAGAGCGTCAGAAAGCACATTAGACAGTTTTATAATAGTGTGCGCAAAGATAGCATTCATTGCAGTAGCCCGCTATTTCCGTCATCTGACGGGGGCCCTCAAGATGATAGCGTACGACGCATGCGCAGTGGCGACAAACGCTAACGCAAAGCTTTGCATACACGATTCTAAAACTCTCTATTGACGCAAGTAGCGTTTCGCGGGAGCCGCTTGACAAGGCAGTTGGGGACGCTGAGATATATTGATCACTCATGATAAGTGTTTTTAGCACAAGCAAAGTGAGACAAGAAAGGATACCGGACGAGGTGCCTGTCTCGCTTGCGCTAAGGAGGTTATCATTAACACGCACGCAGGCGTCAGTTATGGGGTGTGAGGGGAGGGGCAAATGTGTGCTTCGCTTTCCCTCGAACTTGTTTACGGAGGCACGAAGGGGAGAATGGAACCCCTTCCCTCGGTACGCACACACCCGGCAGAAAGCCTCGACATCCTCAATGACCATCTGAATTGGTTCTGAGCGTGTGTAGTACACTGCTGGACGCCACCTTGACTCAGTGAACTTCGAATTTTGATCATGATTATTTACTTTGCGTGCGTCCTCCACTACGCAACTACTCCGCTTTTTTCCGCTTATCTATACGCCACTTTCCCACCGGTAACGCCGCCTGGATCGCCCCCGTCACCCCCACCCCAGGGGAACACACGAAAGCCACGCCTCTGAATACGCTTCAACTAACCCGCCGTCGCATTCTGCCTCTATTTGATCACCACACTGCTTAACTTGCACCAATGTTCCTTGACAAGACGACCTGGTAAGGTTAGTATGCGTAACAGGGAAGTTACAGAATAAATATGGGTCTTACACAAGGGAAAAAAATGGGACTTACGACGTAACCACGATGTTACGTGTCCGGCTAACCAGTAAACGCGTGACCTAGAAAACAATATTTAGCCATGAAGCATAAAGAAATAGCAGGTCGCGCATTCGCCTACAACCCAAATAGCAAGATCGCAGCGTTCTAGACGGAGTTTTCTATGCATTAGCGTATTACGTGTAGTAGTACGTTTATTTCACCGTTTAATTAGGGGCGCTCGAGATGGCACGAAGCGAGCGTGAACCGACGGTCGCGGACGAGCAGAAAGCAATTGACACGGCGACCTTTTCCTTGGGATTGCGTACTTACAGTTAATCTCGGGCAGCCGTGCAGTCGCCTCTGCCTCTGGCAACGCATGCGCGCTGCGGGGACCAGATGCAAATTGCTTGCTGCTCGGCGACACTGCGGGACGCTCGGGGCGTCCTACTGAGGCCGCTGTTAGTGGGGTCCTCCTAACAGTTTGCCTATTCAGTGACGCAACTCGGCCAGAGGTGATCTCAGCTGAAGTCGATGAGCTCTGCACTGACCCCGATGTCGGCAGTCGAACCCTCAGGCGTAGTTTCTTCTCCCAAACAAATCTCATTCCTTCCTCCGGATCACCTCTACATTTTTATGTTCGACTACAAATTATGTTACAACGCTGCAGCAGAAACCTAGACAAGTAAGAATTTCAGGGGAACATGGAGGCTTGAGAAATCGTCCCACAAGGTATTCAAGCTGTAGCCAACTTTTCCACAAAACGACGTTTCCACAAGACGACAAGACGGATAATTTCGACCATCTGGGGTTCTTTAACGTGCACTGACATCGCACATTACCTTTAACTAGTAGCCAGTCTGGCCATAAATAAGTATTGTTTGTCGCACAGTGCATGGGCCTGTAGCCATTCGCCTCCGTCGAAATACGACCGCCGAGGCCGCTATATCGAACCCGCGTATTTCGGGTCAGATACCGAGCACCGTAACCACTAAGCCAGCGCTGTGGCTGAGATTACATTGTCATTGTGATAATGATCAAACATTTTCTGTGGCTCCATGATTTCTTTTAACAGTAACCAACACCTGCACTACTTGGTAAATTGTAGAGGCTAATCACCGGAATAATCACGACGTTGTATACATAGGATGGAAAGCGGCAGGTCATACGAATGTCTGAAGGAAAAAATTGTAGCGCAGAGCAACACACGGACAGACAGAGAGGGCGGGACTGGCGCCAGTCCCGTCTTCTCTGTCTGTCCGTGCGTTGCTCTGCGCTACACTTTTTTTCTTCAGAAGTCATGAACCAACTAGCCCAACAAAACGTATGGCTAAGCCATACGAATGTGCTCATCTCCTGCAGCCGTAGCGCGAGCAGTAGCGAAAGGGACACCAATACGGCGTCCGTGACGTCACATTTGGGACTTCCTGCGTAAGCACTGTTCGAATGCAGTTCTATGTTCTTCCCCACAACTTCCTGCCGACTTGGCACGAGCAGTAGCTTGAATACAGCGCCGCACCTATTCGACGAAAACTAATGTGTTCATGACTACAGGACACACCCTCCAACACTAGAGAGAAATCTGGCGCTGGTGTCTATAGGAGCTGCAGCGCATGGTGCTTCAGCCAGCACGGAAATGATGTGTAGTACATTGATTTGCCTAAGCTTCGTTCTTTCCGCTCCGCGTGGCTCCGTGTGGCCTGCAGCCGCTTTGACGTAAGGCGAAATTCAACAAAAGTTCAGCAGCCCCGCTTCACACTCTTGATCAGGGGCGTAGCCAAAAGAGGGGGGGGGGGCATTCAACCCCCCCCCCGAAATTTTTCAGTTTTGCTTGCGTATATATACACGCACACATACAAACGCACGCACGAACATACATAAGGTATGGCTGAACCCCCCCCCCCCCCCCCGAAAAAAATTTCTGGCTACGCCCCTGCTCTTGAACCTTTTAGGCTCACCAATTCAAATCAGCTCACAAGGCTCACAACGAGGTGCTCTTTTATCCGAAACAAAATGGCAAAACATAACAATAAACAAAGCCACAAGTGCGTTCGAAGCCGCAAGCACGAATGCTATACGCAAAGCCATGAATTACCCATCATTCCCATGGTGGCCGAACGATCGCAGCGCCAGAGTATAGATTGTAGGAAACTCTATGACTGGCTCTGTACATAGCAGGACTTGACGCTCGCGGACAGCGTATGAGTATAGCATCGTGCGCGTGCATGCAAAATGCAAACTTCTTGTTACAGAACATGCACAGCGGTCTGACGCGTCTCCTTAGCCGCCGCCGGCGCATCCTGCCAACGTGAGGCAATCGCCACGGCTGGTCTGACCACTCGCTCACTCGTTTGCCGATTTCTTTTTTTTCTCGACCAAAGACGACTTGCCGCTAACGCGCTCGCCGACACGCACGTAATTATAGTAGTTCCTCCCTGAAATGTAGCGGCGCGGCTCGCTAGCCAACGGAATCCTCTTGTATCTGCCAAGCTTCCCATTATTTATATCTTTTATTTTATTACAGGCAGTTCCGTAGTAAAGAAGATGAATGCGAGACGACGCTGGTTATTGAACAGAATTGCTTTTTTTTTTTTTTGCCCGTCTTGCTTTTCTCTAGGCTAATAGCGAGCGATGCAATTTCGCGTTCCTCAGATGGGCAGTAGGTTATAGAGGAGTCCACGGAGAACCTTTATATGCCTCATTCATCAGACAAAAAATTCGGTGTGAGCATGAAATGGTTAATACCCCAAACCTAAAACTGCCGGGTTCCAAGCGCGCGCGCTGCGTGTTCACTTCGTCTTTCGCGTGACTAAAAAAAATTTAAAAAGAAAGCTGCGTTCCTCTCAAGCGTAGCACCGGCGTGAGCCGATGATGACGGCGATTTCCTTCTCATATTGCTCGAACCCACACTGGAGGATTGGCCAGGAATTGTTCACGTGAAATTTTAAAGAATATTTGGGGTATTAAACAATGGTTAAACAGAAAATAAAGTGAAAGCAAACAAGAATGATTCATGTGAAGTTTTGAAGAATATTTGGAATATTAAATAAGGATTAGACATGGTGATGATGAATAAACGTTTATTTTCGAAACGGTACACCGGGGAAAGCCCCGGTATGCCACGGTATCACGAAAATTACCATATGCTATTAAAAAAAATCACTTTTCATTTTCCCTGCCTTTGTCTTAATGTTTCCGTTTACATTTAACCGCTGGCTTCTTGGCCAATCCCCCGTAGTGGATAGGAGCTAGTTATAAGGAACAAACAAGCAAGCAAGCAAGCAAGCAAAGCAAGCCCCAGTTCTGCCCTATGTGGGAGGTTTCCTCAATGCATGAACCCTCTGGCCCTCACTGCCTCCTTGGCCCTGGCGACGAGACGTCGTTGTTGTTCCAGGCCCTCGCAGGCAAGCTTGGCCCCCCACGTATCGTTGAGGCCTTCGCTTGCATGTCTGGCGTGACAGTCTTTCGCTGATTGCGTGTCGATATGCCATGGCCACTCGAGGATCAGCTGCGCCAAGGTATCCGGCACGCAGCACTTTGGACAGTGGTATCCGCGCAGCGTTGGATATGTTCGATGCATCGGGATTCCGTGGGTGTAAGTGTTGCTTCGTAGTCTTCTTAGTGTGCTGCTTTCTTCTTTGTTGAGATAGGGTGAGGGGGTGGGTACGCCCCGCGTTCCAACCTTTGATGTTGAAGAATCGCTGAAAATGTGAGAGGAACAGTCTCTGCCCCTGGAGACGCCGGCCGGGCGTCTCGAGGGTAGGAGCGAGTAGGATTAAACAGAAAATAAAATAAAGGAGAGAGTGTAATAATTGTGTATTTGCACAATCATACCAGAAAGCTCAAGGGTTTTTCCTAAGAAAAATTAGAATATCGGTGTTCGCATGGACTAAAATAAACAGAGCTGTGTTCCTCTCAAGCGTGGCTCGAGGCGCGCGAGCTGCGCGTTCAGTTCGTCTTGGAGCCGCTCGCTTAAAAAAAAAAAACAAAAAAAAAAACGCCGTCTTTAAAAGCTCATATACGTTCGCTTTCGCCTTCAAGTGACCCGGTATTTCTTTTATTCTGAATTGAGTGCACTGTTTGCGTCCTCCCACTACCGAAACGTGGTCGACGCTTCCCAGAATCGAACCCGTGACCTCCATAATACACAGCAGCGAACCGCCAAGAACGTATACACCAAGCCGCACGAAGGCTGAATCTTCCTTCGTTGCAGTTCGTTAAAACTATGATGTAAACCTAAAGAAGATATGAAAGATTAGAAAGAGCGTCAAATAATAATAAATAAGTTGAAAGCCTTAGATGCCTCGTCAGACGCGATAACTGACCGTCGGCGTCGCGAGGCGGCGGTGTCAACATGGGCGATGCAACAAAATCACGTGATGACCTCACCATATGATGTCACCAAGGTGTCACAAATCGCCAAAATCTGTGATGTCATCGTGACGTGACGTCACATGATGACGTCATCACGTGACGTCGCTTGGTCAAAGGTGGGCCGGTCACGGAGGCAGTGCAAAATCACGTTAGATGCAGATCAGCTTCCGTAGAGTGGCGAGGGAAGATCAATACATCGACTAAGAATAAGAAGACGGCTTTCGTCTTCGAGTCTTCCTTGGCGAATGCTTGAGGGACCCTGTAAGTTTCAGACGCTGAATGGCATTAAAAAAATGCAGCGAGGAAAATTCCACGTGTTGCGCGTGTCATCGTAACTGCGCAGGATACAAACTGCGGTCACTGATTTGAACACTGGTGTCATTTCTGTTTATACTTCCATTATATTCTTAATCGTTCGCATTGCGTATATATACTAAAGCTTGCTTTGGCCTACGGAAAAAAAAAGGAGAGAGCCGGCGGCTTACGTCACAAGCATGTTCTGAGCAAATCGCTTTGCGCATATACGGTGTGTACCTGCATGTATAGCGCAAACGTCATTTCCGAAGACGACGAAGGGAACTGTCCTTTTATTGTTGTTGTTTTTTTCGCCGCGATGCGCTGTTGTTTCGCATGCACTGTATAGGGACGCATCTCGACTCGCCCGTGGCACGTCGCTTGTGCGCACGCGCCAGCTGTTGCAGCCAGCAGCATCGCAAGGAATATAATAGGTGGAAGAAACATCTGCATTCTGCAGCCGAACGAAAGAAAAGGAAGAAAAAATAAAGAAAAGAGAAATAAAGGAAAAAAATATAAAGACAGCGACTAAGAAGGGGCGCGGGGTGGAGTCTTTTGTTCTTGGAGAGCCTGCGTTTCTTTTTCCCGTGAGTTCGTCACGATATGTGCGTAATACATGGCCTGCGTTATATAGGGTAGGCCGCGTATGCATCCGTAAAGGCAACGCGGCACCTGCGACGCACATGCGAGGCTGACCTTTACGTGACGCTCTTTTTCGTGCGCTTGATTCTGTATCTCACTCCCCGAAGTCAACACAGTCGCAGTGTCTCGAAGCAAGTCGCCACACCCGCGTTGTTGCTAACTCAGTCGCGTCGTGTGTACCGTTGTGTTGTTGTTTTTTTTTTTCCGCGGTGATCGTGAAATGGCGGCCATCGAGGATTCAGTGCGGATACTATCACCGCTGACTTCGTGGCTCCACGAGTACGTCCGTATCATACGAAAACACGGCATCGCGCGCGTTTCTAAGGTGCGTAGATTTTCGTTTATATCTCTTTTTTTTTATTTCTCAAGCACAGCTTGTTTGACCTATATCGCGATGCAGCGTCAGCTAGTTCTATCTGAAGTGAGCCCGGTGATTTCTTCGCCAGGGCTTAGAGTCTATAAGTAAAAAAAAAAATGTTGAAGATTACCGCATAATTGATGGGGTCTGCGCAGAGCTTAATGTGCATTTGTCTCATATCTTGCGTTTTAATGCCGGACAATCTCTCTCGTAAGGCGGTTTATTTCTATGTCCCCCCTCTTTTACGTCACTTCGTAAGCGACGCGCCGCGTAGCGGAGATTTCAATTTTATGTAATGCTTCTCGGAGTGCTCAGAACATGTTTTCCATTCTTAATAAAAGGTTTTACGGGACTATTACGATCTTTGCAGGTATAGTTGGACTTCGAGAAAACACCGCCTATAAACCAGACCTATATTCCTTGTGCTTCAGCAGACCGTGTCGCCCACAGTCCTTTTACATGTTTTGCATTTCTGTTTTATTCGCGACGTGTCAACGGCTGAAATGAACATGACTCATTTTATTCTATTCGTAATCCATCATTTTTAAGATTGTTAAAATGAGCACGGGTATTTTAGCTCAGTGTTCTTGTTTGCGTTTCATTATATTGGCTTGCGCTTTTGAATCTGTTTAGCTTTACAGTGCTTGGAACGTAAGAATCGGTGACGAACAGCTTGACCAAATGATCAATACTGTTCGTCGCTTGTCCTAAAGAAATGCGTCGTCACGCGGATTTTAACGCTTGTCAGTCGTATCGGGGGCGATACACGTGTCTTAACCGAAGCAACTAATCGAACTTGAATGACGCTCTTGGAACAGTAAAATTCGCCGCTATCCAGCGCGGGAATGCGCTGCCACTTGCGCAACTCCCCTGTAAACATCAGTGTAATCCGTAGTCGGCTTTCAAGAGTTTCACGCGCATACTGATCGATCGATCGCTGCGTTTGGGAGGCGCGTTACAGTACCGTCACCTTTGTTCCAACGAAAATGCTTGGTGCCCTATACGATGGAAACCGCAGAGGTGAGTTCGAAATGCATTTCCAACATAGATGAAGCCTGTCAGTGACCTTGAAATGCGAATGCGATTCCGCATCCCCCCCCCCCCAAAAAAAAAAAAAAAATCCCGGTGGTATTGCCTCAAGCACGTACGCGACAGTAAGGCAGAAAGGCCTCACTTTTGTATCCGCCTTGCCGTTGGCAGCCGAAGTGAAGCTTTTCACTCGTTCATCGGTGATTGCGTTCAGTGTCGGCCGCTTAACTTCGGATTGTGTTTTGCCTGCGAAGAAGGCTGCGAGGGTTGAAAGGAAGTACTGATGTTGGGTACAAAATTTATAACTTCGTAATTTGTGCTTCAAAAAAATTTTAATTCACACGCCGTATGATTGTAAGTCGCAGGTGTGACGGCGTTCCGCCTCGTTGGTACAATAATTACGGTGCTCGGCTGCTGACCCGAAGGTCGCGGGTTCGATCCCGGCCGCGGCGGTCGATGGAAGCGAAACGCTGGAGGCCCGTATACTGTGCGATGTTAAAGAACCCCTGATTTTCGAAATTTCCGGAGCCCTCCACTACGGCGCGCCTCATAATCATATCGTGGTTTTGGCACGTAAAACCCCAGGTATTATTATTAGGTGTAACAATGCGGCGGGACTGTCAGTCGTGGCTGAGCGGAAGTCACCTTTTAAGCTTCTTTCTTCAAAGGGCGGCTACATGATGAAACTTGAGAGACGATGTCCTGAACGCTCACGCTGATCGTCACATTTAGTCTGTGGCACTGAGACAATGCTGCGTTTCAACGAGGTTGGCATTTTATCATTAATCTGCTCTTATGGTAATGCTGAGGTGTTCGTTGATGCTCTCTAAAAGGCAGCCTCCGGGAAGGGCAGCCGAAAATAAGAAGGTAGGGAAGGCGCTTGTTTATGGAAGTGTGTCTATTTCGGTGTCTGGAAACTTGTCTTCCGTTTAAACAAGCGCACACTTCGAACAAGGACAAAGAGCTGTCTTTATGCGAAGCGTGGAATGAAAAAAAAAAATGTGGGTATGTTTTAAGTGCAACCCGTAATAGATCCCTCTAAGAGCTTGTTTTACAATATTTTTGGTGTGTTTTGCGTGCGTATTGTTTGCGTTTATATTTTTCTCGGTGTTTCTTCTTTACGTGCGCAACGGAGATAAAGCTGTGCTACAGATAAGGAAAACTCGCTATCTTTGGAGTGAACGTTTGTTTACGACGTCTCTTGGTTGTGCCACGTCTACGGAAAGACGAAGCCATTTTCGCATTTGATAATGTTAGAATTAAACGCTGTGCTATGCTGCCGGCAGTACAATTCCAAGACGAGAAAATGTCGTTTCCGGACTTAAAGAGGATAATGGCGAGTTGCTACCGGAAATGCATTATTAAAGAAACAGTGCTAAGAACAATGGCAACTAAGTAACAGAGGGCAACACAAATATATTCAATGACAGCTGCAAGCAGGCGGAAAAGTTTTTCGATGTGTATGTATAACTGCAGCGTCTGTGGGCTCACGTGAGACAAATTTCGCAGCAGGCCTTCAGATGACAGCCAGCTTCCACGTCATCCACTGTCTGTTCATCCGGGGGGTTGTTCAAGCAAAACAAGGGGGTCACAGGAAGGTAGTTTCAAAGCGATAAACAGCTGGCGAACAATGAAAGAATCAGCCTTCGCCACCGTTCTATAGAAAAAGGATTTCTCTTGACGAGGACAGGTCGAGCCTTCTTGTCGAAATGTCGGGTTTCGGCTGGGCTTTTTAGTTTTTCTGCCATGCTGCTGGTTAATTCTGTTAGAAGCGAAAGCGAGAGATGAAGGGCGAACACGAGAAAACCCGCAGGGTCCCTTATGCATTCCACTAAGACGACTCGACTTCTCAGTTGATGTATGTATCCACATAGAGTTTCCTACAATACTTACTAGAGGGAACTCTGGCGCTAGTGTCTATGGGAGCTGCAACGCATGACGCTTCAGCCAGCATGGGAATGATGGGTAGTACAAAAATCTGTCTAAACTTCGTTCTTTCGGCTCCGTTTGGCTGCGCGTCGCCTGCATCCGCTTTGTCGCAAAACGAAGTTCAGCAAAAGTCTGCAGTTCCACTTCACCACTTTAACTTTTTTTAGGCTCACCAAATCAAACCTGGTCACGAAGTTCACAACGATCCATTCTCTTATCCGAAACGAATGCCAAAACACAGCAATAAACAAAGCCACAAGTAAGTTTGAAGCCGCAAGCACGAAGACTAGGCAAATTTGTGTATTACCCATCGTTCCCATGGTAGCTGAAAGATCGCAGCGCCAGAGTCCGCTCTAGTTAACTTTAGGAAACTCTATGTGTATCCACCCACGCCCCCCCCCCCCACCCCCTCCGAAAGCTTTCTGCACCTGACGTGGATTCGCACTGCCTCCAGGATCGGAGGTATTGCAAGCTTTCTGTACCTCACCTGGTTTTGCACGGCCTCCGTGATCGGCCCACCTTGGCCAAGCGACGATGTCCTGTGGTGACGTCATCATGTGGCATAACGTTATATGGCGTCATAGTGACGTCAGGATAACTTAACAAATTTTGGTCATATGTGACGTCTGATGACGTCATATGGGGACGCCATCACGTGGTGATGAGTTTGTACGTCACTCGTGTTGACGCCGACACCGCGGGACGCTGCCGACGGTCAATTTTCGCGTTTGAGGAGGTATCTAAGGCTTTCGCCTTAATATGGATGCCTGCGGGGCACGAATTTGCATTGTTCGAATATTCGATGGCGCGCGGCCGAGGTCACGCCAGTTGCCTATGTTACCTGTTAAAGGAAATCATTCGCTAGACAACGTGGAGGCAGTACCGTTGCGGTAACGTGCATTGCGTGGGCCGATGACCGTGACTTGTTGCGTATGTAACCAGCTACAAGGCGCAGCCAAGCGGTTCGCCTTGCGTCTCCGGAGCCCACTGCGGAGAGCGGTGGGAGAAGTGAAGAATGGGAACATCCAACGCGGTACGCCGCCGCTGCCGGTCGATCCCATTGGCGCAGAGCGCGCGCGCACCGCCGCTGCTCCCACGTGGCTGGGCAGCGTTCCGCGCTATTGTCTCCTCTTTCTGGGACGTCCCGCGGCTGCAGCTCTCGCGATTACACTGCAGCTTCACTGCACCACCAGTCAGTAGCTGCGGGCACGCTGACGCCGAAGGAGCCATGTTTCTATAGGAGTGTGTCTAGTGAGTTGTGCGTCGCAGTGTAACACCGAAGTGCCGAAAAGAGGCATAACAGTTGGAACAGGTGTCGACTGCTTACCATCCGATCTCTTCAGCCGCAATTTCTGACATCTTCCCATTTACCATTGCATAACGCGTCAACCTTCAGGCTTGGCGTCATTGACTCGCCATGGGAGTGAGGGTGAGTGTTCATGTATTTACTGTCTCCTTTCATGGTTGACTCTTCATGGTTGACCGGGGGTCGCACGCGCACAACCACGGTCGTCGTACAAGTCTACTGGTAACCTTCCAGCAGCTCGAGCGGCTATCATTCTGATTTAACGAAGCGCCGTTGAGATGGTTGCTCTCGATCTGTTGGTACCTATAGATACCTGGCATCGGGTCAGAGGCGTAGCCAGAAATTTTTTTCGGGGAGGGGGGGGGGGGTCAACCATGGATGGATGGATGGATGGAAAAACTTTATTTCGTCAGAAAACAGTTGGGGACGATTCCGTGTTAGATGGCCATCAACCCAAGGTTGACGGCCAAGGATGTGCGTGTGTATATATGCGCAAGCAAAACTGAAAAATGTCGGGGGGGGGGGGGTTGAACCCCCCCCCCCTGGCTACACCCCCTGCATCGGGTATCTATAGGTACCTGGTTCCAGCGCTGACGGAAAGGGACTGACAAGAAAAGTGCCTGTCTTGTCGCCTTCATTCGCTGTCTGTTTTTCGTGCTATTCACTTTCGTCAAAACGAGTATCAACTTGCCCAAATTATCTATTTTACTGCAGTCGGGCTCAGTTCTCACGCGCGCGTATGTTCTCTCTCGGTGAACAGTTACGACACGTCTTACGACACAACCAGCTACAATAGAAAGCCGTGCGACCCAGCGTTTCTTTGAGAGAAAGAAGTCTCTCGTGATCGACCTTCCAGCCTATGTTCCGTCGCACGTCTGTTGGCATACGCACGCATAGTTCGCGTCTGTCCGAAAGAGCGTGTCTTTCAGCAGAGTGTCCTCCCGTAAAGGTGCCTCTCGCTTTTCTGCAGTCCGTGACGCCTTCCTGGTGAGGAGGTCTCCTTTCAAGCGCGCTAATGACGGCGCGGTGACAGTCTTTGCCTCCGAAGAGAGAGAGGACCGACGTCGTCCGCAGTGAACGCCCTAGCGTCGGTCGCGCTTTCGCCCGCGTTATATAGCAGCTGTGTGTGTGTGCACACACACGTTCGTGCTGGCTGGAGTCGTCGGGGCGGGGAGACGCAAAGAGCCGTCGCCTTCTCGGTCGTGACTGAGCGGTTGACTCGTCGTGACTGCTGTTAGTAAACAAATGGCTGTCCCCGCGCTTCCTTCTCGGTCTCGTGTCCCGCTGCGATGAATGTGCCTCACGGGCGGCGTCGTGCTGTGAAGCTGGCGTGCACTGTGAGACGCTGGCGCGTATGCAGCGCGGTCGTGCGACTCGCCTTCGTCATAGCGCAATCGCACGCGTCGTCATTATCATGTTTGTTTGTTTGTTTGTTTGTTTGTTTGTTTGTTTGTTTGTTTGTTTGTTTGTTTGTTTGTTTGTTTGTTTGTTTGTTTGTTTGTTTATTTGTTTGTTTGTTTGTTTGTTTGTTTGTTTGTTTGTTTGTTTGTTGATATGGCGGTGCTCGCTTGGTCGAGGGTTTTTGATGCCTATAGGCGATGTCGTGTGCCTGAGCTCATCCCCTTTCGCTGCAAGTTGAATACCACAGCCCGACAAGTTACGAAATGGCATAAATACGAATCCCGCATGGAGTGTTCCCGGCCATTGGTGTTTAGCAATTTGCTGCAGTGCATAAGTTTTTTTTGCATTTCATTGTCAGTTGGCTGGCGTTTGAGGGAGACAGTACCGGTATTAGTATCCTGAAAGAGCAAACACACGCAACTTAGCTGTCGAGTTTTTATTTATACGTAGCGCGTGAAGACCGCTATCACTACCACTATGATGTTTCTTTTTCCTTCTGACATTTCGTGTTATAGAGCTTTCATCAGATAAGTTTGTCATTTAATCTCCAGATTACGCTCCGTTATATGTGTTAGCCAAGTTGATATATCTCGATAGGACGTGTAGATAAGACAGGTGTTACGACGAACAAATTATACCCGTGTACTGCACCTTGACTTATCTTTACACCATCTTTCAAAAAGAGCAGCTTCAAAGCTGTACTAATTCAAGTGTATAACGGCAAGGCATGGACCCCCCTACCGCGACATGGCAGACCTATAACCACTTCAATTAACTACTTTCTCGAACGTTTCAGCTCGCATACAGCCGTGGCTACAAACTCGCAAAGAAGTCTTCTTTCCCTCATGATCGATGTGAAATACAGATTTGGCTACAGTGAAAGCGCATGTGAAAAGAAAAAAATTATTTCCCTCACTATCTGCCTGCCTAGCTTACATTCTTAATTTTTGCATGTCTTTCCTTTCCCTCTACCGCCCAAATGACACAGCAAGCTCGGATAAGAAAAAGCAGCCAAGTCTCATATCTGTGGTCACTGCTCGCCATCTACTTCCTCATACGTCAGAGACAGACATTTTTTTTTTAATTTAGACAAAGTGTGTAGTCCGTGGTTCCCTTATCTGGTAATCGCAGAATGAAATACCCCACTTCAAAGAAGGAAGCAAGAATAAGAAAACGACCATTTGCGGTTGATTGATAAAAATAAAAGAAAGGAACATTCATCGGGCAACTAATTCCGATTTCCCCTACGCTGGTTTACCGACCCAATGCCGGTTACCAGCTAACTCTCGATCATAGACGTTTGGTTCGGGCTCACACCGGAACCGCTGACCACCCTCTTCTCCTGGTTCCCTCGATAGTCTATGTCCACTATAGCGGAAGTGCAATTGAAGGGGCCTAACCGATTCCCCCCCCCCCCCCATTTCTTTCCGTCGATTGTGCTTAACCCTCTCCGCCACTTCTCTCCCGCTTATACGTTCCTCGATCGGCATTTGTTCGTTGCGTAAGTAGTTTTCTCGGACCACCGCGGATCGCAAGAATCGACCGTTTTGCTTCCCACCGTAATACCTTCGCGTCTGGCGGCTTGAAATGTTCATTCTTTTCTGCAGTCACTCCCTCACCACCTGATCCCTCCGCAATTCTTTTCTGAAACCCGTTATACGTTTCATACTTGACGCGTACGTGTGATTGAATAGCTCGCTTTGCCGGGGCCGCACGGTTTCTACGTGAGCTCTACTGAGCCACACCTATTACGCGCTATAGCGGACGTTTTTTGCTTCTTTTCACGGGACTCCTGCGAGAGTGTGTCCGTTGATACGTAACCGCGCGCCTTGCCCGCTTATAACACTTCGGCTCGTTTATCGAATGACGGCTCCTGTCAGAGCTCCATCGCCCCTCTGACGTTTCTCCTTATCGACGGCCTGTCTGCGTCGCTCGCTATATATAAACGCATTCTCCGCGTTGCCGGAATATTCGATGCGACTGTTACGTATTGCAAGGGGCTCTCTCCTACAGCACGTTCCGTGAAACGCTTCGCTCTGATGGACTATACAGCATACACAGTGCTTGCCGGCCAAACGGTGTGTCATTGTCTCGAGCAGTTTATATACCACCAGACAGCAGTTTTTATATATCTCAAAATGCCGGGCTATTGACTACGCATCTTCTATTCTTTGTGCACGTGCGGCGCCGCGTCTTTTGAATCGGAACGTCTCACGGCAGACCTATCAGAAGTTGGCATTTCGGGTGACTGAGTGTGTTTGGTAGCGCATTCGTTTGAGGTTTTTCATATTAGTCCATTTGTGATCAGGGCGAGTCATTGCAGGGACTGTTGAGGGACAACAATGATGGGAGGTTTGACTCCTAGACTAAGTGTTTCATTTATGCGGAAAGGCATTAACTTCTACTGCGACTTTGTGCGGTTTTTGTCACGTCTCTGACCTTCACTATATCGATTTTTTTTTGTGTGTGTGTATGTGAAGAAGAGTAGCCAGCGCCACTTAAAGGCACCAACCTATCCTTAACATCATGTGTTATAGCAATGAAGAAAGGAGCTGGCGCTTGACAGCGCGTGCGGAGTATGCAGCAAGGGAAAGGAAACACCCGAAGAATGTTCAAAAACAGTGCAAGACGCTTTGGCTACTTTAAACAAAGACGGTCGTTTCTCAGGGAGAAGCAAGTTAAGAGTTTTAACCAAAGCGTGTCCTGTCCAAGGGGACGTCGCTTATCAAGAGGGGTCTCGCTTGCGTTGCGCCGAAATGAGCTTATATACGCTTCGCGCAGCCATGGTGGACCTACTTCTGCCTATAGTAAGTTTCCCGTTCAGCATAGGGTCCCTCGCGTCCACTGAAGCGTTCACTTCATCATTCCATTACGTTTTTACATTACCTCCCTGCACTCGACTGCGATAGACTTTTTCCCTGATGTTCGGTGACCTGGTATAGAGTGAAGCGACGTTTGACGAAGACTGCGGAGCTTCGCCCAAACTTATGCGTGCGCGAGTACTTGTCTCCTTGGTGGGGGTCTCTTTTTTTTTTTTGCGAAAAATGTATAAAGCGAATGGAGGTCAGTCGCGGTCTCCTCCCCGCACTGAATTCGGCCAAGCGCGCAGTCGCCCCTGCTTAAGATTAGGTGCGTCCTCTCTCGCTTTGGTGAGCCGAGCCACAGATTCGTACTCTTATGATTCAGACGGACATCTCTTGAGCGTACATACACAAAACATCATATGCAGCGAAATGTCATATGCAGGAACTGCCTTCTGTCGAGTTACTATTCTGCACATTGCTAACGTAAGCCACGCTGCCAACTCTGATTGGCACAGAAAACTGTTACGGCCTTTTGATTGGCTCGGAAGTATGCCATTGCGAAATTTGTCAGCCCGGTGGCATTTGTCAGTGTCAAAAACAGCACACATTAGGTGCGCTATGCTGGACGCTGTTGAACCCGCCATGTTGTCACATCTGATTGGCTTACAGAATGGCAGCACCTTCTTTGACTGATTGCAAACGCGACGAAATTTGGCATGACGTGTATTTCACAATGTCTAGGGCAACGCTGCCACTACGAAAAATGCTCAATCCGGCATGTCAGTGTCGCCGTCTGAGGTTGCTGCTTAACATGTTCGCCGCTTACGTACGTTCGCGCACGCGCTTACGTATTTATTTATTTTATTTAGAAAATACTGCGGTCACTGAAGACCAGGCAGGCGGGGAACATTACAATAAACAAATATGCAAACATCGAGAAAATTTCAAAGGAATAATCAACTTTGCAAGAATACAAAAATGGATAATACAACAAATATAACAAAAATATAACGTAAAAATACGTACGTACATACATACATACATACATACATACATACATACATACATACATACATACATACATACATACATACATACATACATACATACATACATACATACATACATACATACATACATACATACATACATACATACATACATACATACATACATACATACATACATACATACATACATACATAGCTTGAGGTAAAACTGTAATGACGCAAAGAAGACGGGGACGAAGCGAAGACACGAACAGACAGACACGGGCGCCAACTGTTTATTATCAGAAACCGCGCCGATTTATATACGGTGCCGAACAAGGTAATCCCATAACATAAATTGGCAGACTTGGCAGACCACTGCAAGCGCTGTGGTTGTGCGCCACACTTCAGCCAAACCACGTTTCTTAGGAGAGCAAACAGCCGCACTGAAAGGGAGACAATTGAAGCGTTTCTAATAAAGAGGGCAGGTAGCCAGTGCGTTAGTGCCCCATCACTCGATCTAAGCGAGAAAGAAGCTCTTTTTGAAAGATAGCATTTAGACATGTAGAGTTTAGAATGTGCGATTTTTTTTTTTTTTTTTTTTGCCTTTCACTAGGGTTGGCACGTGTTCATAGGTGCTGGCATGTTTTCATAGTTCGATCGCGTTAGTGCAGTTCTGGCGCATGCCTTGTCTCTGTATTTATGGCACATGATGAATTGTTAGTTCTGCGATGGCTCAATTTATGTTATGGGATTACCTTGTTCGGCAGCGTATATAAATCGGCGCGGTTTCTGATAATAAACAGTTGGAAGTTGGCGCCCGTGTCTGTCTGTTCGTGTCTTCGCTTCGTCCCCGTCTTCTTTGCGTCATTACAGTTTTACCTCAAGTTATGAACCAACTAGCTCAGCAACAAGCCCTGTTGACATACATACATACATACATACATACATACATACATACATACATACATACATACATACATACATACATACATACATACATACATACATACATACATACATACATACATACATACATACATACATACATACATACATACATACATACATACATACCTTCTAACAGCTGTCGGAACGTTTCTGATACAGGAAGTCTTATTAAACCATACAACACTTTGAGTGTTTTCAGCAATAATGTGCTTGTCGAACTATACGGTTACCTTTCGCGATTATACTGAGTATACTATGCATATGGGAGGAGGAGGAGGAGGAGGAGAAGATGGAAGTACAGGGAGGTTAGCCAGTCCACAGATCGGCTGGCTACCCTGTGCTGGGGAAAGGGGTGGGGGGAAAATAACAGATGTTAAAAACTATAGGAGTTCGTATCAGGCCTACTTCCTTTACCTGTCGCATAACCAGGTGCAGAATAGTAGCTTGCACGTACTTCACCAAATGCGCGAGACCTATCAGCCGATCGGTGCTTCGTAGAGTCTAATCTATAACATTCGTTTTCTCGGAGCCTTACCTCGGCGACTTGGGATAACGTGCAGCTTATCGGCTTACCCACATGGCCGTATAACGACCGGTCGGGTGCGCTGATGGCCGCACCGTTTCCTCCTGCAAACTGCTCTCGAAGCACCGTTCTGCTCTGTTTGAGGCGGAAAAGGCCCGTCCGGCACGCCCCCTCTCTCCTTCTTCACCCACGGGCTCGCTTGCTTTGAGGTGCAGACCCTTTCCTGCCTTCGGCATTCTTTTCTGTTTCGCGTTCCTTTGGGAATTGCGACTATTTCGCCGGCCTGCGATGCGCGTACTATAGGACGGCGCAGCTCAACTGGCTACAGACTTGTTTGTATACACACACAGTGCGCGGGGCTAGCTGTGTGTGGGACTGCCCGCAGGCAAACAAGCCTCCCATAGTCACAGTGCGGCAGTGGCGAGCGCCGCCTTGAGAACGAGTTTACGGCGTCCGATTGTTTTTGTTTTGACGCGGTAATGGTGCGCCGGCACGGAATCACGCTTCGATGATGACACGTCCGTGTATGTGTGTAGCGTGCGTGTGTTTAAGAAAGGAGTGCGGATGGAGGTGGAGGGGGAGGGAGGGGGGGTTGGCGCGTTGATGCGCGAAAGATGCGACAGCTTATAATTGACACGCAGAAGAAAGTTCCTCTGTCTCACCTCCGTGAGCAAAAATGTACCCTGCCTGGAAACAGCACATCGATTGCTAAGATGGGTCGTCCATGTTCGCACCCCTCGGTTTGCTTGAACACTTTCACTATTACAGTGCCGAAACTTGCCTAAGAAACAACAACAACAAAAGAAGAAGAAAATCGTGGGCGTGAAAGCCCGGCATGGAACGCACGTAAAACAAAATTTAGTGTAAAATTAATCGAGTGCAACAATGACACGCACGCACACAACCACATATTCACGCAACCAAAACACGTACGGCGCTGTACGTGTCTTTGGTTACCTGAATGTGTGGGTGTGTGCATGAGTGAATGTGCCATTTATGCATTCGTTTACCTTTATACAAAAATTAACTGCCAACTAGCCAACAACAAGATCTTTTGGAAAACGAATGTGATGCCTGCTTCCGGAATGCAAATGGACGGCCGTTTTTCTTTTTCTTTTCTTTTTTCAGAAAACGGCCGCCCCTTTGTAGTGAAAAAGGAAGTAATTGAATTTGGCGCAACGTTCTTATTAGAACATCCTGCCACACGGGTTTCCTCTGCACTAAGCCAAATTAATTGCTGCTCTGTAATCATTAATTAGAACTAATTTTTCCCTTGTGCGTTGATTACGGAATTGGAATGCCATCTGTTTCTTTTCTGTTTGCTTGTACGGTATTGTTACTCTTGCTTTGTACTCTTCTCCATCCTACCTGATCCCACACGGATCTGCGGTAATTGCAAATCAATAAAATAAATATAGAGGCAAGGGAATTTTCTCGTCGTAAGAATGCCACCAAATAGTTTTTTTTTCTTTTTTTGACGTTTGCCCTGCAGACTTCAGCAGTGCCTGATGTCCTTTCTGTGAGCCTGCCTGCCGTGTATCGCTGAACTGACGGCGATTGTTCTTTTTGTTCCGTGCAGCGCAACTACGTCCGCGAAGAAGAGGGCCGCGTGGTTCTGTACACGACCTCGATGGGCGTCATCCGGCAGACGTGGGAGCAGTGCCGTCGCGTGCGCAATACTCTGCAGACGCTGCTGGTGCGCTTCGAGGAGCGCGACGTGTTCATGAACCGCACGCACCAGAAGGAGCTCATGGATCGCACGGGACTGCGGCACGTCGTCGTGCCACAGCTGTTCGTCGAGGGACACCACCTTGGTGTGAGTACTTATACTACAAACACACACCACCCTTAGTAAGCGAGCTTATGACCAGGTAACTGGCCAAGTGCAAAAGTGATATATATATATTTTTTTTTCAATATGATTCAAAGGGCATTTGGAAGGTTCTGACTCTTGAGTCAGTATTGGCTCAGTCTCACAAGAAACAGCTTGCAATTGGCTATAAGAGGCTCGATATTATATTGATTGCTACCATGTAGTATACGAATAAACAAACAATGAAGCTAGAGAAGGTACAGGAGAAACTATTGTTACGCGTCATGGAACTGTAGAAATAAGACAATAGCGAAATTAAAGTGGACGAAAAGATAAAGGGGGTAACAGCGCGAACACACACCCACAATAGAGACGACACGGACCCTTAATCTACAATGAACCAACTCGCCCAAAAAGAAGTGTTAACGAAAAGATAATTTGCTGCAGGAGGTCGGATTGGGGAAGGGGGGGGGGTAGCTGAGCCTAATTCTTTTAAGCTAAGAATCCAGTTCTTTAGCAAATAAGTTACGGGCGACGGCTATCCTGCCGTCCACATTTCTGGCTGTTTGAGTACGGTACGTGTTCAAGACCATAACGCTAGACATAGTAGTGTTAGCAAGAGTCCTTCACGGCCAAGGCCACGTAGTGGGACATGCTTTTAACCAATGACATCACCTAATAAGTGAGCTTAGGAGCAGGCAACTAGCCAAGTGCAAAAGTGATTTTTTTTTCACCATGATTCGAGGGCAGTTCGAAGGTTCCGACTTTCTAGTCATGACTAATACGACCAAGCACTACGCTTTCGCGATTGCCCTCTGCGCTGCGTACTGAAGCTTTGGCTGCAATCATAAAGCCAGCGCAGGTCAAATACTGAACTCTTCATCATGAACGTAAACAACTCTATCGACTCGACTCTCGAATAAGCGACACTAGCTAGCTTCCAGAATCTTACTGCACCGTTTTAACAAGTATGGATATAGATAGAAGGAAAAAAAATAATTTTCATGTAATGTACGCACCGTCGACGGCGCGCTACGTAACTTCGCAGTCACCGTGAACTCTTAATAAAAAGGAAAGAGTATGTGTTACTCTTTTCGGTGAGTCCTGTCTTTCGCCGTGTATGACTCTCATTAAAGCGACACGTGAAGTCTCTTTTGGGTCCCACGATTCACAGATGTGAGCATAAACTCCGCAGAGAGTAAATCTTCAAAGAGTGTTCACGTGTCTAAAGAGAATCATATACCTGGGAGGGGGAGCGAGGAGGGACTGCAGCTTTCTTTCTAAGTCGCCGTATAGTCGTCCGTTTTTGTCCTTCTCGAAATGATTTGCAGAGATTGAAATCCGCTCGGCTGGAACGAAACAACGCGAACGAGGAAAAGTACACATGTTTGTATAGGCAGGCTACCTTCACTATAAATTGACGTTCGTTGTATGCCTTCGGTGCTCATTCTCAAACCGATCCTCAAATGCATTGACGAAACACGGCAGCGCACGAGGAAGCTAGCCGCGAAAAGAAGTGCGAGCATTACGGGGGCCCCGTGAGACTATTTACAGCGCTATAAATCTCGGTCCCACGCGCCTTCGTGAGCGAGCTTTCTTACGCCTTTACATTATATATACGGAGGTGGCCGCAAAAACGAGCTCGCCGTCGACGGTGCCTACATTACATGCAATCATTTCTCTTCCATTTTTTTTCTTCTACCTATATCCATACTCGTTAAAACCATGCAGTAGGATTTCTGGAAGCTAGCCAGTGTCGCTTATTCGAGAGTCGAGTCGATAGAGTTGTTTACGCCCGTGTTGAAGGGATCGGTATTTGACCTATGACCGCTTCGTGATTACAACCGATGGTTCAGTACGCAACGCAGAGAGCAAATCGCGAAAGCGTAGTTCTTGGTCTTATTAGTCATGACCACGGTGTAAGTGGTCATGACTCAGGAGTCGGAACCTTTGAACTGCCCTCTGAATCATATTAAGAAAAATCACTTTTGCACTTGGCCAGTTGCCTGATCATAAGCTCACTTATTAAGTGATGCCGTCAGTTTAAGGCATGTCCCACTACGTGGCCCTGACCGTGAACGACTCCTGCTTAGCACTCCTATATAATGGTTATGATCTTGCGCACGTGCTCGAACAACCAGGAATGTGCACGGCAGGATGGCCGGCGCCCGTAACTTAATTGCTAAAGAACGGGATTCCTAGTACGGAAGTTTTGGGTAGAACTCCATTGCAGCAAATTATCTTTTCGTCCACTTTAGTTTCCCTATTGCCGTATCTCTAAATTTTAATTAAACGTAACAATAGTTTCTCCTGTACTCTCTCTTCATTGTTTGCTTTTTCATATATGTGGTTGTGACAGCCTAATATCGAGCCTCTTATAATATATTGCAAGCCGTTTCTTGTACGACTGACCCACTATTAAGCATGACACACGGGACACATTGTCCGTTGGCAACTCACTGTCGGTGGGCACTCTGTACGGCGTGACAAGAAATCGGAAGAGCAGAGCACCGCTGTATAAGTACTGCATGCGCCGCCTGTATAAACATTTTCCAGACGTTGCAGTTTAGACATCCTACGGATAAATCTCCCACTTTATAAGCAAACATCTTATAGACGTCTACAACACGTCTTGAGGCCATAGCTACGGTTTATTGATGTTTTTTTCTGGATATGCAGTTAAAGTTCGATCTAACGAAACCCGATTTTACGAATTTCCCGATCTAACGAAGAAATTTCCCCGGCAGGTACCCATAGGGCTAAATGTTGTCATCAACTCGAATTAACGAATTTTATCATGGCACTAAACCCGATTTAACCAAGTTTTTCTGAAAAATAAATGAGTAAAAATAGTGATTTCTTTCTAACTTTGACAAGGACGAGTTTTTCTTCGGACGTGCGTTGTAACCTTATCGCGCTAAAACATCCAGCCGCCTTAGATTATAGTTTTAATTTGACGAGGCTGCACGCCGAGCCCATGCAAAGAAAAATAGGCTCAACAGTCGGTAGCGCTTTTACACACCAAATGGCGCTATAGGAGCTGCGGTTGTTTGTTGTCCCTGCAAATGCTCCCACAGAAACACGGTGGCTGCTTTCGTTATTTAATGATTGTGCGACAGATGGCACTGATCATCTCGCAACTTTCTTAATCTGCCTGCTCGCATAATTACGGCATTCGTTCTCCCCCTCCTTTGCACATCGGCTGCTTGTCATAGCTTCACGTGTTAATCATATCGTACCTCGCCTGTATCACTCGTACGTGGGAGGCTCCATATGTGGGCTGCCCTCGCGGAATTTTCACACGCGCAGACGTGTGTCAGTAGTAATAAAATACCGCGGTAGCTTTCCGGTGTCGCTACGCTACAATTTTAGGTTTCGATAGATCGAAAATTGTCTTTCTCGATAATAAGAACTTCCCGATCTAGCGAAGTAATTCGATCACGGTCATCACTTCGTTAAATCGAGTTTCAACTGTATTATTGATGCATTTTAGTATCGATAGCACCGCGCAGTCCAAATATGACAGAGCTGCGTTTGACGACGAGGAGAAAAGTGGAGAGGGCAAGGATACTAACCAGAAATGTGTCTGGACTTCGCGAAGCGGCAAAGAGGCCACCGGATCGTAATTGTTACAGCGCCGGTTCAACGCGTGCTTGCCGGCCGTAAAACAACGGCGCGTCGTGGAAAACTTCGGCGCGATGGTCCGTTTTTACTCGCGCTTAATGATTCCTATCGTTTCTCTCCCTCGAAAGCCTCGGTGACGCGACACGATACACGCGAAAGCGTTCGCTGCGATGGCCGACAAAACCTCGGCCGTTGCCTGCAGCGCGGGCAAAGATTAGAATCGCGACAGACTCCACGCGAAGAAGGCTATCGACGTGGCGCTCATTGTCGCCCGAGGCGTGTCTTGTGTCACATCTGGGATGCGCTGGTTTCATTACAGCAGTGGCCTGCGGTGACGTCAGGAGCTGGCGTTTCCTTTTTCCGTTGCGTGCGGCGCTATATCCGGAAGCGATGCCATCGTTTTCCATTATCTAGCTGGCTTCGTGACGAATTCTTGTGTGCTGGTAACAAAAAAAAAGGGGGGGGGGGGGGCAACTACCTGTTTTCCAAAATCGGGAGTATGCAGGCAGGCAGGAAAATCGATAGCCAAAGAAGTCGGCTGTTTCAACTGATCTGCACTGTGCTGCGTGAGAACGATCCATCAATGGCGCCTACATTTTATATTTAAAAAAATCTGAAATCATGTTTGTACTTGTTGTCGTGATTGCGTTTAAGTGGCCAAGCGGTGCGATTGTCCAAGTAGACAGGCAGAGGTGCAAGGAAAAGAGGTTAACAGTATGTGAGCTGTGTGATTAGGCGTTTCAACGATGCGGCAGAATTACAGTGGCGAAAATGCTTATAACAGGCTTATGAGGAAGTGAAAGGATATGTATTCTTACAATGTTATCGTCTCGATTTCTATCTATCTATCTATCTATCTATCTATCTATCTATCTATCTATCTATCTATCTATCTATCTATCTATCTATCTATCTATCTATCTATCTATCTATCTATCTATCTATCTATCTATCTATCTATCTATCTATCTATCTATCTATCTATCTATCTATCTATCTATCTATCTATCTATCTATCTATCTATCTATCTATCTATCTATCTATCTATCTATCTATCTATCTATCTATCTATCTATCTATCTATCTATCTATCTATCTATCTATCTAATTGTATGTCATCTAAGACTTCACATCACGAAGTTGTGAAGTTTCACATCATGTTGCGTCTGTGGGACCATGACAGAGGCAGCGTATCACCAGTCTTCCCGAAGCACATAGCAGGTTGTCTACTTCGACAGCCCTCTGCTTGAAGCGACCCGCTCATGACGCTGTTTGTCCACCTCGCAATTCCGGCCGTATACAGTCGACAATTACGGAGAAGTGAGACTGCGTTTAACGGCTTCGCAGCCGTGCCTGCCATCCGAGGCTGCCCTCGCCATCACTACAGAATTCGGAGCTCGGGGAACAGTTCCGTTTTTAGTTCTTTCTTTTCTAACATACGCGCGAATGGCGATTCCGGCGGCCTGCAGCACCCATGCTATCGTCGTCCAGCGTGCTGGGTTACACACAGCCAAGCGTGAAGAGCCGCCGGCGCAAGGGTCATTCACGAGGCTCTCGTATATCGCTGACCATTTAGGCGCCCCCTGTAGGGAAGGGGGGGGGGGGCAGCTCCTCCCGCCAGGGAGCCCTGTAACGCACGGTTCAACGACCCCCGGCGGCAGTTGACCGGTCAACGGTGGTGGTGGCGTTGTTTTTGCCGGCGCCGAGGCCTCCTCCGTCATCTCCGGCACTGCGTGTGCGTGCTGCAACTTTCTCGTTCGGCTCGTGCCAAGGAGAAGCAGCGATGGCATGATCGCTGATTCTTGCACGGTCAGTTTGTTGTCTCGACTGGGGTTATCTTGTCGCGGCCGGAGAAAAATGTGCGGTAGGAAAATGAAAGTGGAACGAAAGGTGAAAAATTAATCTAAACACGAAAGACCATCCTTCTTTCTTGTAGGCCTGTTTTCTCAGCTGTGTTTCAGAACAATCATCAATCGATTCTCGTTAAAGCACCGGTTCAACTAAAATGTGTAATTGATAGGATGACCAGACACTTGAGGTCGATGGGAATATAAATACTGAATAATAAACAAGTACAGTAAAAAGAATATTGCGGAGGAAAAACAGTCCGACAGCGACAAACTTATGTGTCAGAATCAAGGAAGAAAAATTAGGGGACCCTTAAGCTTCGCCTTTAAGAGTTGAACGCAATAGCGAAATCCGGCCCCTGGTGCGCACTTCAACCACTAAGTGCATACTTATTAATGTGTATTGTTACACACACGCGCACGCGCGCGAGAATGGTACCTACAGGTTTTTGATCTAAAGCAAGAGTCGCATGGCCTCCAAGATATACGCCGCGCGCTTGCCATCTCGGAGGCCATGAAGAGTCTCACAATGCCTCACCGATGGCAGCACATTATCTAGCGTTTGCTGTTTGCTTGATCAACGCCTCCTCTGGAAAGGCGGCATTGGCTTGATATGTTTTCCGCTAGATGGACATAGTAGTCCATTTCCTTTCTCGATTTTTCGCTCACGGATGATTTTTCGCTCACAACCAACGGTCCCGACACCGACGCCGGAATTTCTGCGACACGAGCTCTCTAACGCTATCGCGTTAATAGTGTTCTTTTTCTGGTTTTCCCAGATCACCTTTAATGGTGACTGCTTCGTTAAGCCAAACATAACAAAGCAAACTCATGATCATGACATGAGATAGACGTCACAAAAACTGGATGAAGTCCTTGCCTCTATCGCAATAGAAGAGAGCAGGAAGTGGCGAGAGTGATTAGAGCATTACACCGACGTGCTACAATGAAAGTATAAAATCAAATTCTGGGGTTTTACGTGCCGAAACACGATACGGATATGAGATAGGGCACGTCATATTGGGGGGTTCCAGATAAACTTTGACCACGTGGGGTTCATCAGTGTACACCTAGATCTAAGTACACAGGTGTCCTTGCATTTCGCCCTCCTCGAAATGCGGCCGCCGTGGCCGGCAATCGAACCCGCGCCCTAGAACGTGGCGGCACGATACCTTAGCCACATGGCGGGTCCGAACGTTTTAAAGGCGCCCTTAAATAACCTCTGAAAATGCAAAAAACGATCGCGTTCCCTTTTCCTGGCGTTTCCCTACTTTTCGGCACAATTCGTGACGCCAGCTGTCTGTTCCCGTGACGTCATGAGGTAATAAGCTCTCGATTGGTCCATATACGAGAAATACCGATTGTAAATTGTCCCTTACCATGCTTTGTCATGCAGTCGCACGCCCGTTCTGACTTGTCTCGCATGTCTATCGTGCGCGATCGGCTGATTTCACTTCCTTTTTTTTTTTTTGCGTTTTCTACCGCGCAAGCGGAGATAAGAGCGTGCAGCCGAAAAGCGTGAAATCCTGATAGGCTCAACGCTTAGTGCAGACATTGTCGCTGTGTTTTATGAAGACATAACTGGCGAGGAGGATGTTGCTCCTGTAGGAAGGGTAGTGAAGGGTAGAAAGAAACCAGTCTCTCGTCTTTGAACTCGGAGGGCTTGAGCGGCCCTTTGAAGCATGTTGCACAGTAAGCACGAAATACGTTCAGAAACTCTTCAGAGCATAAGCATCTCTAAAGGTTAGCCACTTGTCCTTGCCGTCCCTTTTCCATTGGCAGCAAGGTAGACTGAGCGAGTCACTCATCCTCAAGACGATCGTATACGCGTGCAATTGCATGCGCACGACAAGACATATGTGCTCACAGCGCGTCTGTTTGTGGACACCGATATTGCGATGCGTGATCCTCTTCAAGCTCGCGTGACCTTTCTGGAATCTGGCGTTCCAGAAATAGCATCACTTTAGGCTGCATTTGCGTTTTACAGCGGTCCGAGAGTGCGCGCCGATTCTTCGTTCAGATCGGGGGCACAGGGCAACCCGATCCGCGCACGATATGATTAGAGCGAAAACGGGGATGGTGTTTAGATGTGTGCGTACCGCTTTTTCCCCGTTGCGAGTACCGTACCGAAACGTAGAGCCACACACAGACACAACAATAAGACATGCCTTCGAGCATGCAGCTCTGGGCATAGGCGTGCGCAGGGGTCTCCATTGCGGAGGTGGGGGGGGGGGGCTGAGAAATGTATGGGGCAGAATTGCCCCCCCCCCCCTCCCGTTTAGATGGTTCGAGGGGGTGGGGAGCCCTCTGCCCCCTTCGCGCACGCCTATGGCTGTGGCTCTCGGCCTTCTAATTCATAAGGCACCTGCGTCACGTTTATTGTTGTAGTTTTTTTTTCCTGTTGGTATCAGGGATAAGACGTCGTCAGAGAGCGATGACACGCCGGCTAGTGGGTTGAGATGATTTCGTATTCGCGAAATTTATCCGGGACAAGTTCTCGCGCATGTGCGTGTCTCGACGTCTCGCCTATGAGAGTGCGGCTCCACCCTTCGAGATATGGAGTGTATAAGAGCCCTTCCTTTTGGCCTACGTGCCTATTAGTGCCTTCCTGGTATGAAGTGCCCGTGTATTGATGGCCTCGCATCGAAGCCGTTAAATTCGGCGCGTCCGCATTCTGCGGGACAGAAGCGTGAGCTCTGTCCCGCAGTTCATTTTTTTATTTATAACACGATGCAGTTCATTTTCGTTTATATTGAATTATGTAGTCAGACGCCGTCAAAATCTACGGCATCACTGCAAATTGGTGCGAGAATTTCAAGGTGGCGTCGCGACTTGTATTTCCTTTTCGTGCGTTTTCCCGCTTGCCAAGTGTCTTCTCGCTACAAGAGTGGTGGTTTTCGTGTTGTGGAAGAGCAATTTCTTACTGTAATCTAAGTGATATATAGTTTTTTTTCCCGCTCTTTGGTGTTCTTTTAAACGTATCGTCTGGCCTGAGAATAAGCTTGAGGACATAACAATACACGACACAGAATAAATCTTCGAATAGAGCTACGTGCGTACATTCGCCAAACTTTGGCAATATATGTAAGCGCTGCTGACGCTAAAGTCCCGAAAAAGAAAGAAAAAAAAAGTATGAGTTTTTTCTTTATATTATCCCAAGTACAATGGCACATTACGTCAGACTCGACGTCATACGCGCTCTTGTTTCAAGTGTACGTCGACTCTTCGTGATTGCGCATTCATTCGGCCAACTGGTTCGTTTACGTAGCACTTGCATTTTTACCTATACGACCGCCTGCAAGGGCGCACTGAGCTAACGTCGATGCATCAATGACGTCGCATTGTTGGTGGCCAAGTCGTACATTACGTAAAATACTTTTATTAAAATCCTTGGTGCTTCATTTACTCCTCGAACAAATGCCTACGTATTGTACAAGGAAAATTCTCACCTTTTTAAGGCTAATATATATTCTCCGCACAGTACACCGTGTTTGGGAAGTGCTTATTTCATGGAGAATAAAAATCAAATAACGGTTCAATGCACTGCATATCGTTTACATGACCTGGAATACCCAAGCCCAGCGCGCTGGATCTGCACGACGACAAACTTAATATACACAGACTGACATGGTCAATGACATCAATGGAACATTTAGTCTTATCAAACGATAAACTAATTGAAAACGACGTCAGAGTACATGAATGGAAAGTTACAGTACACATAGGTGCGTACGACTGTGTAGGACCTTACGCTTCTCCGAAAAGATCAGTTGCGCCTGCAAACGTACGTAGGAAAGGAGAATTAGGTCCATTCTCCTACCATCCACGCCTTCCGTTCCGCCAAATCCTTATAAACGTTCCATTCACGTGCTTGCGAATCAACCACAAACTTTAGTATTTTATTACTTTTTTTTTCTCTTTCTCCCTCTCTCGATTCACAGAGGCGTACGCGTGTACCCATATTTTCCGGGTACACGTGTATTTTCGTTATTCTTACGTCCAGCACAAAACCTGTAACTTCGCGGAACTGTTCAGCAATATATCATAGAAAATAGAAAGAAGAAACGGAAAGACACGCTCAGCCCCTTTCCCAGCGCTATCTCTTTTATCCATTGAGAACAAGCTGGCTGCGTGTTGGTCGAACATCACGATTATATCCTCCGCCGTATAGTCAGTGCTGCTTGCCGCGCCATTTTAATTTCTCTTTCGAGCGCCCCATTTCGCGTCGCTCACTGTCGGCTTTTATGCGTTCTATTCTTAATGTACGGCCGCGGCCGAACGAGGCATGTACGAAACGACTTCACTGCTCTCCTGTATACCTGCCTTCCGTGCTGGCGATTTTCTCCTTCTTTCTTTTCCTCGCCTTGTTTGGGCATCTTTGTGTGGCCGCGGCTCATTTTTCTTCGCGCGTGCTCTTCTTTCTTCGCCATTTAAGCACAAAAGCTCCAGCGCGCGCCCTACACCGGGAAAGGGTCTGTAGGTGTGTACAGCATACAACGTGGGGGCGGAGCGTGTACATCGGTACCGCGCGCTTCCGAAAACCAGGAAGTTCGTCCCGGTGGCCGCTGCCTGCAAGCCGGCTCGTCGGTCGCGTCGGCATTGTGTTTGTGCGCGCATACTTAGGACAAAAAACTGGAGCTCGACTTCTTTTCTAAAGCGAGCGGAGCAAGAAGAAGACGTTGTCGAGAAAAAAGAAAGGGAGAGGGAGAAATGCTCAGAGAAAAGAACGTAAAGGAGAATGCCTCGAGGGATGAATTGTCCAGATGAGAGAGAGGGAACAGAGGAAGATGATAGCTCTCCTACAGTGGACGCGATGTAAGCGAGTTCCCGAGCAGCGTAGATTGAGACGTGAACAGAGATGATCCGAACAAAGGAAAAGGCTAGCGCAGTCTCCAGTTCCGGGGGCGCAGTGCAACACGGGTTTGTGTGTATATACGGAAAGCTTCGTGCAGAACGGAAAACGGCAGTATGCAATAACGTGCTCCGTGTGTACGCCTGTCGGCAGTGTAGTGACGTTTAAACAAATGAAACGGTAAAGGAATAGCCCGGGATCTGCTATCAAGGACCGCGGTGCCTTACACTCGGTCGCCTCGTCCTCCCTTTGTGTGGCTTTAGAGATGGAGGGCGCAGCGAGCGCTGCGTGCTCACGACTTTTGTGTCGTTCCTCGCGGGCTCGTTTCCGGACGCAGTATAATAAGTTTGCGTGGTCATCGGCTTAGACCGCGCAGTCACGAACACAGACGTCAAAGGAAGAGTGCACCTAAACCATCTCTGCAACCGAGTTTAAAGAAAAAATACGCCCCCAACGGTTACCCGAGCTGGAGCATCGTCCTGTAACTCGACGAGGATTTCTTTGCTCGCGGAGTCCGTGTATGCATACCGCCTCGGCAGTAAGTCCGGTCGCTGGCCCATGATACTCGTTAACGACAACGAATAGCTACCCTTCCATTTCCTTCATCTTCCCGCGGTTCACCCGGACCTATGGGTCCTAAGTAGTTGAAGATATTAAGTTACGCTGACCTGTCATGTCCGTGATAGCGGTCGTCGTCCTTTAGTTCACTCTTTGGTAAACGGCACGGAAACCTTCAGCAGTAGCTCTTCATCCACTTTCTCAGGTTCTTATCAGGAAGCTAATGAAAAAGAGTGAACCTTTTCTAAAGAGAAGTATTGTCACTTACGTAGATGCGTTATTTCTTATATTTTGAACAGCTATTGTTTTATGCCCTAACTAACAGGAGGTCATCTTGAACGAAAGAAGGGGAACTCATAGCGAGGGTCTCGCTCTGGCAGAATGGATGCCTTCAGATAGTATGCGAGGGATTATTCGTCAGCTGCCAGCTCTTAAAAAACATCACGTGCTTCATGACGCCAGCAGGCAGAAAAAGTATTCCACACTCTCAGTCATGGCTACTAGCGGCGCTGACTAACACTCCTAGGTTTAAATACACATATATACGAAGTAAAGTGTACGAGAGGATGACCGCCATCGTAGCTCGGCGGTAGAGCATCGGACGCGTTATTCACAGGTCGCAGGTTCGGTCCCTGTCAGCGGCAACTTATCTTTTCGTCCACTTTACTTTCTTGACATTTACTTCACAATCACTACAAATAACATCCCTTATACTTTCCTTGGCTTTCTTGTCCGTTAGTTCTAATTTATGGAGGCCATCTTGTAACTTTGCGCTCTAGGACTTCCTTCGGTATCTGTCTTTATGCGCTACACATCTTGTAACCAATAAACATCATTCTGGTTCTGATATCTAAAATTTTGTGGCTACTGGAGTGTGAAAAACGACTTTCATGTCTTGCTTTCGCTTGCGGCCCTGTAATGCAAAACAATTTAAAGTCAAACTTCTCGTCCTTTATTTGGTCGCTGAGACTTCGTCCCTTCGACCTGACCTACGTATACGACAACATTCGTGATAATAAAAAACGGAACAAAGCACGGCCAAGTTTTCTGTTGTCATATCTAACTTCATTGGTATATGAAGGTATATATATAGGTATATGAAGGTATGATTGGTATATATATAAACCCCATAAAGTGGACGGGGGGATGGCCGCCGCGGTAGCTCAGTTGGTAGAGCATCGGACGCGTTATTCGAAGGTCGCAGGTTCGGTCCCTGCCCGCGGCAAGTTATCTTTTCGTCCACTTTACTTTCTTCACATTTATATACCAATTATTACAAATAACGTCCCCTATACTTTCCTTGGCATTATTGTTTGTTAGTGCTCATTAATATTTTAGTGGTATATATGCCTTGTGAGGAAGGAATCTGAATGGTCAACGCTTGTGGTTTTGTGTAAATGCTCGATAATTTGCGCCAATTTTCCCTTATATTCTGTGTCAGCTTTAGTAAGCTGTTGAGCACCGTGCAAAAATACGCATAAATTAAATGACTGTAAAACTTTGATACGCGTGTGAGACTTTTCATCTCCTGGGCACAAGTTCACCCGAATAAAGAGTTTTGTCTTGAACAAGCCGACTGCTGCGTTCGTCAACGTCACGACCACGTGACAATATCGTCATCAGTATCAGTGCATTACAAAAATTGCAAAAAAAAAAAATGCCCGTAGGCACTTAACACCTATAGATTGTAGGCGAAACCTACAAATTTCGACAAATAAATAAGTAATAAGTAAATAAAATAAGTGAGCGTGTTGGCGTCAAATTTCATGTAGCTCCAAGTAGTAAATAATTCTTCTGGGAGCAAGTGAACGTTTTTCACACCTTTTGTTTGTTTTGTTTCGCCTGCAGGGAGCGGAAACAGTAGAGCGCCTGAATGAAACCGGTCAGCTCAGGCAAATGCTTAAACCATACAAGGTAAGCTGCATAGGATTCATTCACTGATATGTCGTTGTGTGCGCACTTCCTAACAAGTAAACTGTGTGATCCGTAAATATCATAAAAGCATCTCTTTACATAGTCTGTCTATAAGCTGCCTGAATGAACGTCTAGTGAGACATCTATCAGGTTGTTAGGCAAACGTTCATTTTACGACTGACTTAATATTGACGTAATGCTGACGTAACGCTGACTTAATGCTGAGTTAACGCTGACTTAATGCTGCAGCTTCACGTTGGCTTCGTGTTGGCTTCATGTTGGCTTCATGTTGGCTTCATGCTGGCTTCATGCTGACTTCAGACTGACTTAATACTGAGTGAATATCTGATTCACTATTTCACTTATGAATAACCACTTAAGCGTGGCTCGATAGATATTCCTTCACTTGGAATTATGTTCGTTGCTTGCCGGCATGTCAGTGACGATCCTAATCGGTGCGTTCCGTCGTGGTCGTTTCGCAGAAGAGCAGCGTGGGAGGCACGTGCGCCATGTGCGGAGGCTACCAGTACCTGCCTTGTCCCGTGTGTGGCGGCAGCAAGAAGTCGGCGCAGCACAGGCACCGCTTCTCCTCCTCCGTCATCTTCCTCAGGTGCCTCAACTGCGACGAAGGTGGCCTGGTGCGCTGCCAGCTCTGCATCAACGGCGACAGTTGAGCGGGCCGCCATTGCGCCCGCACGGCGGCATCGGCGCCAGGCCGAGATGCGCAGTCCCGGATGAAATAACCACGGAGGACAGCGGCAACTTCGAGCTCCGGTTCCACCCTCGCACCATTGAGAGACTTGGCCTGTGGTGTTGTGCGTTTCGTGAGCCACGAGCTTTTGCACGCTTCACGGACGTACAGCGGAAAGGAAAAAGGACAGGACAATCCGACTAGCAACCTTGAGCGCAACTCCGATGGGGGGGTCACTGTTATTGCTGAAACGCGGTCCCGGCTGCCCAGTGCGTGTGCGACCTCTATGCGGCTGTCGTTTGTTGCTCAGCTTGCCGGATGGCTGGAGACCCTGACGAACTTTCGACACCACGTCTCACGAGAGACACCGCGCTGCCGAGTGTTCCGTCGCCAGCAGCCTGCAAGTTCGCCGCTGTGGAGGAAATGAAGGATCGGGACAAACTCGTGAAAAACTGGCGGAGTTATTTTTTGTCGTGCTTCGATGATTCTTCCCCCTCTCTCTTATATATATATTTTTTTCATTTTTTGCCGATGATGACATTCGTTAGGTCGTGACGTGTGCGGTAGTGAATGCGCGTCGTGTCATTATCGGCAGAACACTTTAGTAAGACAGCTGATGTGTCTTGAGAACTGCGCGCAAGCCCTACTGTAAAGCGTGCTCATCAGTTGGCTTTGCCGTCGAAGACCTCGATGTGACGCCTTTATTGCTCAGCCTGACGGCGACAGTCTCCGTGTGACGTACGTTACACGTGGACACCTTGACCTTGAAAAGCAGTCTATTTTAAGTCGTACTGTGCCCGAGTGCTGCGTATGGCTTAAGCTATATAGAATGGGCTTCGCATACCTCAGATTACTTAACCAAGCGTATCCCACGTGCTTTTTCCTGCGCCGTCTGCTGGTGTTATTGCAGAGTCAAAGTTCTTTTTTCCAACTAAAGAAGCGTTTCACTGGCCTTTTCATCGGTGCTTATAAGGTGCCTGTAGAAGCTGCTGTAACTGTTCAAATGGTAGCTTTTACACGTAATCACAACGGAAGGAAAGAATCGATAATGTCGACGAAAACGCTTGTTTGCGTTTCCGTTCATTGTTCAGCTGCTCCAGAGAGTCGTCTTTGTTGGGATATCTCTCTTTTTAGAAATCGTGGGCACCGCGATACCAGGGCACTGAGCATACTTCCTGGTTATTACCGTATAACCCCCAATAACAGAAAAAGAAATCTGTGTGCTGCATTATCTCGTCTGATAACAAGGAACAATAAGCAAAGATAATTTGTGCTGAACAAGCCTGATAAAGTGTGTGCGCACCGAGTGAAGCGATAACGAATGCTCTAACGAGCTGCGCACAAACTGCGTGCTGTGAGTGCTATGCTTGTTTTTTATACAGATAGCGGTAACAAGAGAGATCTCAAACACAACCTCGGACCTTCTATCGGCTTATCTCTAGGTACTCCTTTTATCTACATGCTTTATCAGTCAGAGTTACTCGTATCTGAATAGAGATTTTGACTCGCGCTGTCAACTTTTACCATTGGATCCCTTTCTTGTGTGTGCGCTAGATATGAAGTGGCATCACTAACAAAGTGTGGAGCTCTGACATCAAAAACTAAATGTTTTTTTTTTTTTTCAATCGTATTTACCCGTAACTGTCACGCTGAGTTATTCGAACGATCACAGGATTTATAGTTTTGAGGCGCGACCTTGTAAGTTCTTACGATTTACCTTTTTGAGGAAAATGGGACACCTAGGAAAGAGAAGGCTTATCCATGCTTGAAGGTTTTGCACGTTCCACGTTGCATAGTATTAACTATCGCTGTTTCGGAATGCGGCGGGATATTGTTTATAGAAGCGTGGCTTATGTTTTTTGTCTTTCTTTTTTTTTTTTACTTCGTGAAGATAGTGCGACTGTGACCTAATTATTTTGCTCAACCTAAGTGACCGTGCGGTGGCGATGTTTCAGTTGAAAGTTCATCGTGCCTGTGAAAAAAAAAAAAATTGTCGGCATCGAAGCTCGGGAGTGTTGTTATACTTCCGTGCATTGCAGCCCGGCTTGTGTGACGTGTCTGAGTGTGCATAATGTTAAGTGCGTGAGTGTGTGTGCGCCGATCTTCGGTTCTTACAAACTAATCAGAGTGTGGGACTTGCGCCTTACGGAACGGACAACTGCGCCCCCATTGTGACTGTGGCGTAAAAAGACACGAAAGCCGCCTCAACTTCAACGCTCTTGGAAAGCTTGGATTTCGTTTAGAGTCATGTTAACTGTACCTTTATGGGCTGTGTCTTTTTTTTTTTTTCGCCTCTGTAGATTACTTAATCGAGTACAACGTTCGTGGAACAGCTCGCTTTTCATTCATATTTGCCGGCATAGTGCTCGCGCCTATGTCGTTTTCGCAGTTCTGATTAAAAAATTTCTTTCTTCCTTTTTATCTGCCTTACGTCATTTACACGTCGCCCGCGTATGGCGATTTCAACCTCCTCATGCGTCATCAGTTTGTTCTCGAAGTGCCTCTCACTTACCAGCGTGCCGTGATCACCGCTACAGCCTCGTGGATTGCATGGCTTACGTTAACGATTGCGCATGCGTCGAAGTGTAACGAATATTTCGAAAGCTATCGTGTCTGTCACACACTTCAGCGTTTGACGAACGCACCCTAGCCGTGTCAGACGTCAGAAATACCCCAAGAAGTCAGTGTCTTTAATGTATTTCGACGTGAATTTTGACGGATGATTGTGCATTTCGCGTACGTTCTCGGTGACGTCTGCTGTAGCGGAAAGCACTGCAAAGGTCTTCCTTCTCGGTTTTCGTAGCCTTCGCGATCATTCCGTACGCAGTGTATGTAACTTCGCGTGTCCTTTGCTGTACTGAGTACAAGATTCATCATTAAAGGCGCTGGCTGCGACACTTCCTGTGTTCTGTTGTCAGTTGTTGAATGAGTGCTGCGCATGACAGCCACTGCGTGGCCAGCAGCGCTATCAAGGTAGTGCCAGAGTGTGGTTGCAAACACGGTTAAATGCAAGAATGACACGATCGAGTGGTATCGAGATATAGAAACAATTTCAGTCCAAACAAAGCGGTGATAGCGCTGATCGCATTGCACGTAATTATTGCGTACAATACTCACAAATTGAAACGCAAAATGGTTTTTTTTAGTATAACGAGTGATATGAGCAATTGCTCTTGATAATCGCGCCATGTCGCTGCAAATGTGGCCGCTAACGGGAATGTTAGCTCTGACGTAAGTGTTGCAGTCAAAATTACGCCCGTATGACACGAACTTTAGACGCTGGAAACGAATGTACGTGCATTACTTAGCCCGAAATTTCCGCGTTTTATTCCGCGAGTACCGTACATCAGGTGTAGTGTGCATAAAGAATTCGGCGCATCCACTTTTAGGCGATTGACTCGAATCAATATATCTGATAGCTTGCACGTGGCGTCATGGACGCAGCTTCTGAATGTACTGGTACTCCACAATGGTGGTTTTGATGACAAACAAATTGCGTCAATGTGAAAATGACGTGCAAGGAGCGTCTCTGTGCATGTTTAAAGAAAGAACCTGCATATGTGGCGTTTTGATGGCATTAATGTGGCATTGCAAACGTCGCGTCTCCAGAGGCTGGTGCTCCAACATGGTGGTTTCAGTGACGTCAATGCAAGCCATCTATACACGGTTTATGAGAGACCAAAAGAGCATTAAATTCTGGGACTTCGCGCCATAACTCCAATCTGAACATGAGACATATCATATATACATATACTGGGAAACTCCGGATCTCACTGCCTGAAAGGGCTAAAGCTATTGCTACGACGGTGCTCAGCTAAATGGGGAGAGAGAGAGAGAGAGAGATAAACTTTATTTACAATAAAAAAAATTCTTTTGGGGGGAACCCTAGTCGAGGGCCCCACTGGCCTTGGCCGCCCGTTCAACCTGGTCGATCAGCGCTTGCTGATCGGCCAGGTCTGAGCTGGACAGTCGCGCCTCCCACTGCTCCAACGTGTGTGTTGGTATCGTGCCTGTGTGTGTCAGGTGTGGGGGGTGTTTAGAGCAGCCCCAGGTAGAATCACAAATTATGATAATTTTGCGGATCAATGGCCTAAACAGTTTACGTGTGGGCGTCTGCGTCGGCCAGCTAACTAGCATTCTCACAATAAGCGAGTGGGGCATCTCCTGGAGATGTAACCACAATAATGATAGGATCAAGGCTGATTTCAGGTCGAGGCTGTTGTACGGCAGTAAAGGCACGAGCGAGCGCAGAGCGAAGGTGTTGGCTAGCCAACTAGAAATGGCATTTCTATTTGGCTCGAGACCGGGCTAGTTATTATATCATTAAACGATCTTAAAGGACGAAGGTAAAAAAAAATAGCGGAGATGACCCTCCGTACGTTTTCCTTATTGTCTGTCCTTATGTCTCTTTTTACTGTCTCTATTTTCTCCTTCGAGCTTCGGTGCTTACGTGCAACAACAAGACAAGCCTGAATGAGACACATGATGCCCATGCATAAAAAAATTACGTTTCAGGACCGAGTATGGGCCAGAGTCAGAAATTGTTTTATTTAGTCGTTAAATGAATTACAAAATTTGTGTATACAGGAGTGAATGTAGAAAAATTAGCTGGAGTAGCAAACAGCAGTACAGGAAACGAACAATAAAATACTCTGTCGCAGGCAAAAAAAAAAGGAGTTCGACCTAAGAAAAAGAACAGCAGAAAGCGTAAAAAAAGGAAAAAGCCAAAATTAGACACGATAATAAATAAAGGTAATTCAACAATCCTAAATAGTTTTCATATGATGGGACGTCCAATCATCGAATAAAACGCTAAGATGAACATCAACAGGCATATTTCTTAGAAAAACAATGTACCAGACCCTAACATAATATACCAAGCTTAATGGAGCTTAACCAAGCTTAAGTCCTAATGGAGAAGCATAATACATCATTCGGCAGAATTACCTCTGAATTACGTTTTGCCGGCATTACGTTCTACGAGTACATTAAGGTATATATAAAACGGGCACGTAAGATCCATCGGCCTGACAGAACATCACCAAGCGGCTTTGGAATTGCGTTCGTTTCACTTTGAGCTGAATATGATTAGTAACAAAGCGGAGCACGTACACCAGTGATCTAAGAAACGCGGCCATCCTTGCTTTCAGACGGAGGCACGAAGCAAGACGGTTTACACGTAAGTGTCTGAAATGGTATAAAATGATAGCGTAAAATAATTAGCTGTTGCCGCCGTGATGAAGATATATGATCGTATAGGAATGCTGACCCCGTAGCAGACATTCCTTGCTCGACGACTTCCCATAAATGGCATGTGTAACCGTGGAAAAAATGTTAATGAGAACTAACAGAAAAAATGCTAACAAAGAACATTTTTGCAACATTTCTGGAGGTGTGTATGACAGAAAAATTGCAGTAATGTTACTGAGATTCAAACACCTTACACAAAAGCCGCTGCATTATCTGCAAAAAAAAAAAAAAAATTGGCATTAAAACGCGAAATGACACTCTCAGAATAAATTTTCTGACATACACCCCTCAGACGACATTCTGCGAAATTCGGGGAATTTCCTACGTGACCAAATTTTTTTTTGTTTTCCGGAATATTCGCGCGATTCATTGTTTTCAACGCAATAAGTTAGCACGATATTTTTCGAACGCATTTGAGATGGTCGCCAAAATGAACGGGATATTTGGCGTGGAACGACCCTAGTGTGATATGAGTAATCTGAGATAATAAATCTAACAGAACGGTTCTGAACAGACTCGCGAGCTTTAGTGAGATTAGATTGGTAAGTGCCAAAGATAGGAAAAGCGCATTCCACTTTAGGTCGCACGTGCGTTTTATGGACAATTAATTTTACGTGTGCATGGCTGTGTCATGAAAAAATTACAGGTGAAGAGAACCTAGAATTTTGTTAGCTGAATTGATAAGGTAGGTTACATGATTTGACCACGACAAATCTTTGGATAGGTGAAGGCCTAAGTACTCAAAGGAGTCGATGTTTGATATTGTAGAGTTACTAATCTTATAGGCCGGGTGAGCCATGTCGCACACCTGTCTTCCATAGGGAAGAGAGAGAAGTCAGCGAGGTTATTGACAGGGCGCTACAGGACACGATCATCTGCAAAAAAGCGAATGACCGAGATTACAGTAGATGGCGGGTCATAAAGGCAGGAAAAAATTAAGGCACCTTCGTACTAGTGGTGCCAAGCCTAAAGGAAGTGCAGAGCTGGGGGGAGGGGGGGGGGGGGGCTTCTTTGTTTCTCTTTATTTTCCTCTTTATTTTTGTCTCTTTTGTCTCTGCTTATTTCTATTTCTTACTTTTGCTCTGTATATATTTCTTTCTATTTCTCACTCCTTCTGTCTTTCTTTCTCTTTCTTCCCATTCTCTATTTTCTCGCTTCTCATTTCTTTCTATCTATATATTTCTATATCTTTATTTGAGTCTCTCTGTTTCTGTTTTTCTTCCTTTTTCTTTCTCTCTATTTCTCTCTTTTCCTTTCTTTCTGTGCTGTAACTTGCCATCTCCCCTTCTCCTCACCCTCACCTATCTCCTCCCGCACGCACTTCCCTTTCCCACACCCTTGCTATGTTATACTATAATACACAAGAACGTTTCTTTTTTATACACACAAGGCTATGTTACGTTCTGTGTGCCTGGATATATCCCAATGGTGACGACGCTCGCCTTCGGATCGTGGGTACGCGGGATCGAATCCCGCCTCAGCAAGAAATTTTTTCGCCACGAATTTCTCTCTTTCTCTTTCCTTCTCTCTCCTTTTCTTTCTATCTCTCTGTTCTCGTTCTCTCACACATCAGAGTTATTGCATCCCACGCCGGACAAATCGACTCACGTGTTCTTGGAGCGAAGCAGAAGATGAAGAAGAGGACGGAGATAGCGCGTGCGGTTCATTTTCCGTCGACGCGAAACGGCATAACGAAAATATTAACAACTCCGCTGTATAGAAATAGGAGTGTCCTGGGGTACACCAGAGAAAACGGGGGAAACCGAGGATCTGTATTTGTAAGCATATATACGAGCTGTTCGCGGTTCGATGAGCAACATTATCCAGTTACGAACAAGCGGATGAATGTTTACGCGAGAGAGTTTTAGTAAAAGACAAGAATCTGGAACTTTAGCGCTAAACTTAGCGTATGCACAAACCACCGGGAGTATAAAGAAGGGGACCATGAGGCAATGCGAAGCAGCGTTTCGGCATATCGAGCCCGCGTTTCAGAGGGGGAGTGGAGAGGAGGAAAGGGGAAGAGAGGAATGGAGAGGGGAATGGGAGAGAGTATAGGAGAGGGGGTGGTGAGGAGGTGTGCGGAGAGGGTTCGCGCATGCGCAGTAAGGGTGGTCATGCCGCACACCACCAGTTTGAACTCCGTCATAAGATGCTTCGCATCTAAAAAACCGCCTGTAGCAACGTCACCCCCACCACCACCACCCAACCCAGTTTACAATGGAACGCAAAAAGCTTGGTTGGATGCTCTGCGTATACGCAAAGGCCCATTGCGTTACCCAAAGACACAAAATTAAAAACTCTCTACTGTGCGCTCGTTAGCGTCAGTGTCAAAGCATCAGCGCGTTGTTTGAGGGTCCAGTGAATACTGGTATTCACTAAACTGCCATGTACTCGCATTTGCGGACACGGTAACATTCTCTACAAAAGCAATAAAACTTTTTTGGCCTAACATCGATTCCCTCCCTACTACTGTTGCCGTGATAAAGGATATATTCGCATTCAGTGGGAAACTAACTTTATTTTTGTTCCCATTTGAAAGGGGAGAGAAACGTCGCAAGTATTTCAAGATTTATTTCAAGAGGGACTGAAGCCCGAGAAGTTGATTGTGAACTAAGTGACTGATTCCGGAAGCAGTTGCCAAGCAACGGCCTTTCAACGTTACTCGCACAGTATTGTCCAATCTTTAGTGTCCGAACACTTATAAAGAAAAACAATGTGTCTCATATTAGTAAATTACTCTTTCACAATGGCGAAATCACCTCGCTTGTCGCGAGAAGACGCTTGGTAAGCGAGAAAACGCGCAAAGAGAAAATGCGTGTGGTGACGCCGCCTCGACCTTTCTACACCAAACACCGTAACGACATAGATTTTGACGGCGTCTACTAGGTCCTGCGTAGTTTCTAATAAGAAAAAAATTAGGTATAGATTGTCCTCTGAGGGGCCATATAACATACCAAGCTTCAGGAAATTTCATTGAGCTAATGTATCCAAAACACGAAAAGTAGACGCCAAATTTAAAAAAATGAAACATGGAGCTTTTTTTTCTCTTCTCTTAATTGACCTATGACGATGAAATTTACGACACCAGATATTTTCGGAGCACAGTTTATCGACTGCTGCCCCGCGGCCGCAGGTCGCGGGATTGAATCCCAGCCCCGGCGGCCGCATTTTCGATGGAAGTGCAAATGCTTCAGGCCTGTGTGCTTAGATTTAAGTGTACGTTAAAAGAGGCCCATGTGGTCGAAATTTCCGGAGCCCTCCATATACGGCGTCTCTCATAATCATATCGTGGTTTTGGGACCTTAAACCCCAACAATTATTATTATTATTATTATTACAATTTATTAATTTAAACCGATTCACTGTTTTACCTTAGTGTCCCTTCAAAGAAGGTAGGGGAAAGGGGAGTGCAGGGGTGAGGGGAAGGCTCATGGAATGAGGGAAATGCACGTGCTAGAGGAATGAGCGCTCGATGTGCGTTCGTTTGAAATGCGCGCGAGTGTTGCTTGATAGTTTTTTCCTGTGTTTTATAGCGCGACCCCGTGGCAGCAAGCGTACAGCTGTTCACCGTCGCGTTCGCGCAGGCGTGTGTTGAAATAACGTTCTCCCGAAGCCAGGGGCGCAGCAGCAAAATGTGCAGCGCAACACGATAGGCGTTGAAGCCCGTTCGAGACAAGTCGTAGGCGGTCGTTTTCGTTTCCACGGGCAGTGTGCTTTTGCGGCGTGTAATTTGGCCAGCGTGTAATACGTTTGCGCCCGCATGAATGGCGAAGGCTGCATTCCACCAACGTGGGAGCGAGTTTTGAGACCCGGGCGGCGGCGTCGTCGTCGTCTGCTGCCTCTACCTACTCGGCGCCAGCTGTATACGCTCGATCGGCGCACCTTAGCGGAGCGGAACGGCGATGAGCTTCAACATCGAGGGTGCGAAAGTGTTTGCCACCGCCATCTCTTATTTTTCCATCAACAGCTCAGGAGAGTAGCCAGAAATTTTTTCGAAGGGAGGGTCAACATGCTTTATGTACGTTCTTGCGAGCGTTTGTATATCTGCGTGTATATATACACACATGCAAAATTTAAAAAAAAAATTCGGGGGTTGGAGGCTTCAACCATCCAAACACACAATACTGGCTACGCCTGTGCTGTAGATGTGACGACCTCATTTAATTTTGCTTTTGTCATGCATCTATTTGTTCTTTAAATCTGTCAGACGGTTTCAAGCCTCGCGAAGGCCTATTCACGCGTCCTCAGTATGTCGCTAGCGCCATGTTTGCAAGAGGATACAATTATCATCGCGTTCATATTTATAAGTCTTGCATTTCATTAGCGGGCTGTACGGCTCACCTATCGTAAAAAAAAAAAATCGCTTGTGAAATTTCAGATAATGCCAAACTTGTTGCGGATACATGTTTGCTTCCCCAGTAAGACGACTGCTCGAGATGATAAACTATCGCACTTATATGTCGTATAGTTCTGTTTTGTCATCATAAAGATACTCGCCGCGAAAATTCTAAGCTCTTGCTCATGAGCTCAAATTATTTTACGACATATCACTTTCGATAGAGCATATATGTATACATGTGCTATTCATCCTGCTGCAGAGGAAGGCGAAAGGTTATCCTGGGTTATCCTGATCTCCTTTAGGCGAACGGCAAAAAACCTGTTTGCGCAGGACCCGCAGCTGTGACTCGGTGGTTTTCACGCTGTGCTGCTGAGCCCAGCGTTGAAAAGGTGAAAAAAAAAAAAAGAGAGATAAACGAAGAAAAAAAAAACCAACAGTCACACTACCGTGTTCCTGATAAGCTGCTGTACAGTTCCGGGATTTCGAGCCCCATAATATTTGTTCAGCGAGGAATACCCGTAATTATAGAGATGCAGTGTGCAATAGTATATGTAGGTCGTTTTCTCGTCGTTTTCGTCACACATAGGAGTCACTGCAGACGTAAATACAATTGCATACGCAAACAACCTAGCCGGTGCAGCGTGCGTCGAGTTCAGAATGCCGTCACGCTCAACAATGCCAAACGCGGCAGCGTTGCTATGTACGGGCGCCCCACAATTCCTAAGAAAAAATATCTTCTTCTTCGCGAGGCGGCGAAAAGGCAAGACCTCGACGTCCCCACGTGGGAGGCCTAAGCCAAGGAACTTAAATTGCTGGTTCTTAATAAAGTTTATTCCTCCTCCTCCTCTCCTGTGTACCTTTAGGCATTCCCAGGGGCGTAGCCAGAAATTTTTTTCGAGAGGGGGGGGGGGGGAGTTCAACCATACTTTATGTATGTTCATGCGGGCGTTTGTATGTGTGCGTGCATATTTACGCAGGCTAAACTGAAAATTTTCGGGGGGGGGGGGGGTGTTGAACTCCCCTCCCCCCCCAACCCCCCTTTCTTGGCTACGCTCCTGGGCATTCCTCATCCCCTCAATGTTCGCTGTGACGTCAACATGTCGTCTACGGTCTGCTCGTCATGTGCGACACCTGTTTGACCGCTCGCGCTTGCCGCTCTTCCTCCTAGCACGGCGAGGAGGAGCGCTCAGCCAGGAGGAGGGACGAGCCGACGAAGGCAGCATAGCGATGGAAAGAGTGAAACGAGCGAGGGCCTCATTTGTATCATCAAACGCGTGCACCGTTTCGAATAATTCTCACGGCTACGTATTCGTTGTAGACTCGCCGTGCACAACTGCAACACCACAACTACATTTCGACTTCTGGGTGGTTTAGGGGCCCTTTGAGTGTCTAAGCGCAGACTAAGAGATTAACACACCTGACTTGACCTGACACACTGCGTAGTCACGTAAAAGGAAGCGGGAGTTGAGCAAGTTGGAAAGGACAAAGAAAAGCTTGGAATCAAGCAAACGGCAGCTGAAAGGACAAAAATGAGAACGTTTTCGATTTCATTGTTCTGTCCTGTTATGTGGATCAGCCGGTGTTACGAGTTTGCCCACGGCGTACCGAAGAACTAAAGTCGTTTACAACCTATAAGGACAAATACAAGCTCCGCCCCCATAACTTTGGCGCGCCTGTCATTCATATGTGCAAAGGAGTCGTGATTGGTGCATGGTTTACGTTCTAAGCGTAGGTAACTTTTCGCTGCTAATGTAATTACTGTGCTTATTATGAATTAAAGGTTCGTCGTCCCTTGCTAAAATGTTACGCTTGTCCCCTGTCTGCTTGTCGTTCGTGTTCTCTACCATGCAGTTATATCGATCGTGAATCACCAACTGGCCCAATCGTCCACTTAAAACGTTACGTTAGGTTGAGCAGTGAATTCGGAATCTTTCCTGAAATTTGCCAGGAAGTTCATCGATCGAAAGCTATAGGGACACGAATTCATATGTGCCTGTATGGGAAAGTCACCTACCTGAAGTACGTGGGGGGTGTTTTACGCCACGTAAATAAGCAATTACAATTTGATGGCGCATCTATGCATATTCTCTTTTGGTTGGGACAGCGACGGCTGTGGGCGGAGCTTACATTTATTCTCAAGTTGCAGGCTCAGAACACGAACTCATCTTGAGCTCTTTGGTTTACACTGGCTACGCTAGTTGTAGAAAAGAAAGAAAGAAAGAGGGAAAGAAAGAAAGAAAGAAAGAAAGAAAGAAAGAAAGAAAGAAAGAAAGAAAGGGGAAGAGTGCTCGATTAGAAAACTCACAGAGAAAGCGGTAAATGATAAACCAATTTCACGTTTGTTTAGATATCGCTTGTTTTTCTTTTTTCCCGTCCGCTACGGTGGATCAGTGGCTGCGGTGTTCGGCTGCTGACCCGAGGGTCACGGGTTCGATCTCAGCCGCGGTGGAGGCGAAATGGCCCGTGTACTGTGCGCTGTCAGTGTCCTTGAAGAACGCCAGATGGTCGAAATTTCGGGAGCCCTGCACTACGGCATCTCTCATAATCATATCGTGGTCTTGGGACGTATTAACTTCTGTGTTTTTTTTTCCTTTTTCTTGTCGATTAATGTGACACGATTGTTGCATCTTGATTTGTAAACTTCGTTTTGTACTTCATACTACCCACTCCTGCTTACAGCCTCATCGAAGCTAGCAGTACTGTATAAATAAATAAATAAATAAATAAATAAATAAATAAATAGAATAAACAACACAGAAAACAGGACATGATAACGCGACAACGCGGACTACTGAGTAGTTCAGTCGTTTTCTCGTGTTCTGTTTTCTGCGCTGCATGTCCAACTTTCACCAACTTCTCCGTATCTTAGTTGTCTACCCTTTCCTTCCGCCACTCACACACATTAAAGTCCCTAGATTTCTCCCTCTTCTTTCTCATTGCCACAACCACTTTTTTTTTTCTTCACCGCATAACTTAGGTCACCATTCTTTCTTCGTCTTTTTTTGACAGAGTCATGGATCCTCGCTGGGTCGTGTTACGAAGGTAAGACGCAAGAGTGAAAATTTGTGAAAAAAAGGAAAGAAAGGAGGGGTACCTTGCAGGGGCGTAGCCAGAAATTTTTTCGGGGGGGGGGGGGTCAACCATACTTTATGTATGTTCGTGCGTGCCTTTGTATGTGTGCGTGTATATATACGCAAGCAAAACTGAAAAATTTCGGGGGGGGGGGTTGAACCCCCCAACCCCCCATTGGCTACGCCCCTGGTACCTTGATAAGTGATTAATTTAAGGGCCAGCAAGTAATTCAAAATTTGAACAATAATCGAATAGCCCTGGTTATTCGAATCGTATATTATGTCTGAAACTTTAGAATCTTGAATATTTGCCTATGTTTCTCAGTATGTTTTAGTAGATGTCTGCACTTGTGTAAATGGAATAGAATACCAACAGGGTGTTATTACATCAATTTAAGGGAAATAACATTGCGGGATCTTCACTATACAGTCGCAATTAATGAAGCAGTGTGGGATAAAGTTAATTCCCATAGAAGAAAAAAAAAACATTTATAGGAACTATCCACAGAAGGATACTCTGTTGGGCGAGTTGGTAATTCATTCTGGAAACAAATAGCGCGAAAAAAATGTGGGACTAGTAGAAGAAAGCAACAGGACAAGCGCATAATAACTGACCTTTATTAAAAAACGAATGTATTACCAAGCCACACGTTCACCACGCACAAAACCCAAACCTCAGATACCCTATCTCAACTTTGTTCAAAGCAAGAGAAGGTTTGGCCGCACAGTTATCACCTCCTTTCCCAATAAAGAAAGCCTCCATAAGCTCACGTGCCGTCTGGTCACGATGGCGTGCAAGCACTTGCACCAGTCAAGACCGGCGTACAGCCATACCCACGAAACACGAAACTTCTATAAAACGTTTTATAGAGGTTTATAGAGGTTTTAAACGTTTTAAAGACGTTTCATAGAGGTTTTGTGTTTCATGGGATAGTCACGGCAGCACGTGCAGCGACATGTTTTAGACGACGGCTGCCCTTTCAAAGATAACCGGTGGTCCTGCATGCAAGCGAGCATTCAGACAGCGGCCTGTCTGTCCAATATAATATTTACCGCAAGTGAAAGGCGCACACTGAAAAGCTGTCCCTGTGTATTACCTTGCACTCATGCCATTTATGCGCAGTCCCGTCACCTTCCTTTCCACAGCAGCAGCAGCGCTTGTCCTGTTGCTTTCGTCTACTAGTCACATTTTTTCGCGCTATTTGTTTCCAGAATGAACTGTCCACGTGATCTTTCTTACCTTCTTTTCGCTATACTCGGTTCAGTTTTCAAGAAAAACGTATTTAATTGGAAAATTTCTCTAGTATAACGCCGTTGAATTGTACATATCGAAGAAGGAACACCAATGAGAAATAGTCAAGCGAACAACCGGGGCCTAGCGAGGTGTTTATTTAACTGGGGTAGGGGGTCCAACCGCACTCCACGGTAAGTCTGCGAGTGTGTGCGTTTGTACATACACAAACTGTATAAATTGGGCAAGGGAAATGAACCCCTGTCTCCTTGCAAGGCTTGTGAACATTTGAGCAACCAATTTGGTCGGTGTGCTCACCTGGTGCAAACGAGGTATTTGTGGCGTAACAAGTCGTGACGCCTCGCCGGATAAACGCGACCTCTTTTTAACATCCACAACTAGGCACTATACCACAACGGTGTTTGGCAGGCTTTCACTCAATAGAAAAAGAACTGCGGCTTATAGAAAAAATTTTTCTTAACACTCTCGTGGCGCCGCTTGACGGTAACTTTAGAAAGCGTGCGTTGTCGGAAGTGACGTTCTTGACAGCGTTTCCTCTCAAACGGGCGGCCTTGTTTTTTTTTTAGTTTTTCTCAATAATTGGGTGTTCGTTTGCTTCACCTCGAATTTATTAGAGTTGATGGGCCCGTTGATTTCGCGAGGATAGCGTCACGGAGCGCATTAAGCTGGGCTAGTAGGTAAGCAAAATTTGGTTTCAATCCTGGCACACTGCCCAGCACACGATGCTTGCTTGTTATCAAGGGAGGATCCGGTACCGTTCCATGGAGGGTTTTCAGGACGCTTGGACTGCTTGGCATTGAAAAGTGGCACGCGTACTTTGTCTGCAGCTTTTCGTACACGTTATTCTTCGTCCCGACCGTGATCGAAACTCTCAGTCGTTAGGCGTGGTACCTAGGCACGTAAAACACTTGTATTGATCACAATGTGACCATTAGCTGATGAATGGCAGCCTTGAATGTAGCGTAGGATAGCGCGACTAGCCGGTTGTAACGGTCTCGTGTGTTTCTTGATCACTTCGTGTTCACTTTGGTTGGATAGAGCTCTTCGTACCCTTTGCAGCAGGTAACTGCGGCGTATCGCTATTCTTCGGGGGAGTGCTCGCGCGGCTGAAAGTCGTGACAGCACACGTCATCCATTCCATCTGCATAATTGCAGTGCGAACAGCACCTGCCTCAATTTTGCTTTCACCATGGTGGTAGGCGGTGGGGGCGACAGTTAAATATCCGATGGTCGTAACCCTCTCTAATGACAGATTAGGCAGGTTATGTCATGGGAGTTTATATCGTAGCTGTGCTGTGTAGTAGCGATTGCTTACAAGATGCACTATCCAGACTACCGAGAGCAATTAAGAGAGCAGCTGTGTTGAGCTGACCTGTCAGACAATACGCACAGATGCTGAACCGAATTTTAAAAGCCGAATGTTTTTGCAGGTTTTTAAGTTCTTAGGCAGATTTGAACCATTTGCCCACTGCGATGTTCCATTACCTCAGAAGGCGTAATAGTATGAAACCAAAACGCAACATCTGTTAACACTGCAGTGTAGCATGTTGCTGTCGAAATATGATTGCTTGCATCTGGTAAAAATGCTGGTGGGTGGGGTTTGTAATGTGGTGGGGCAACCATGTTCACATGTGCTGTACTTGAACATGACTATTATGATTGTATGATACCCAAGACAACCAAGGGCACCAGGCCCGTCGACTGCAGTAATATCCTGTCAACATTTAACTGACCAACAATTTTAGGGGCAGCGCATCTGGATTTCGTATGGTTTATATAAGTGTACAAGTGGCTACAGTACAGGCATGTCTAATGAGCCACAAAATAGCTCACCTTATCGTAGAAATGCTTTCCGAGAATGCAGATGTATAAATCTCTGAAGGCTGCCTAGTTTGGCAAAAGCTAATGATATTGTTGCACTGGACGGTAGATCCCAGAGGAGCTGCTTTGGACTCGCCCGTCAAATAGCTTGCTATTTTTGCTTGTGAAGTTTGTCATTCAAGCTTTGTGGATGCCACCACTCGCAGTGATGACCGAAGTGTCGTCACCCAGCCACAGTGCGGACTCTGGACGCGAGTTTGAAGAGGACCTGCGCAAGGCTTTGGACGAAGCACCTCCGCTAAACGAGAGTCGAGACGTGGTTCACTCTGGAGGTGCAATGCCTCATCCCGAAGGTCACCGGCCTGCCAGTCAACAGCAGCAGCGGAGTAATGCGCCGCCAAGTTCATTCAGCTCGCCGTGGGCTGCTCAGCCACCTGGTGAGTATCACTGGCACTTTGTTTCACTGTTTCAGCAGCTGTGGAGTTTTGACAAAGGCGTGAGCCCACCACCAGTTCCTACTGTGGCATGGTCGCCGAATTTTGAGTGGGGGTTTCGGGTATGCATGCATGCTGATATTTTAATGCATAATAAATAGTTACTAGGATAAGTCTTTGGCCTTATTCCTATAGATATCAACATCTCTCATGACTCGGCTGCACAGCAGAACTGCAGCACTCCCCAGTAGTCTTGACTTTTTACAAACATTTCTTTGTGATTCTACAAATAATGCACCTCTCCTTAGTTTCATTATGTGTTGGCCTCATATTTTTCTTCCTAACAAAAACAGATCCCTTGATTCTTTCCCCTTCTTTTATACTTTTCATTCGGGCACTTTCAGCATCTAATCTTTTAACTGCTGAATGCAGTAACTATATTACAAGCCAGTTCTCGTTCTTGGAATTCACAAGTGCATTATCAGATAGTGTCGACCACTTGAGATGAGGGGCCCTGCCCCTTGGAAGAGCAGGGGAAGTCACCGCCAAAAGCACATTTGTGGCTGTGGGGCAAGTTTACTGTAGTGCTTTCGTAGCCCAGGTGTAGCTTTGAAGCATCACTATGAAGTCATTTCTTCATTCCCTCTGCTTGCTCTCTTGAGCCCTTCAACACACCCTGCATGGATGAAAGACTGCCACAGGAATAGCACAATCACATTTATTGAAGACCTGTGACCACTTGCTTCCTTCATATTTACACTCTGTTGTGTCTAAAGGGATGGAGAGTTACTACTGTGGAAGCTTTGTGAACTGGAGATGGGAATAAGTGGAGCTGTACCTGGTTTTTATTGTCATCACTAAACGAGTGCGAGATTCCAAGATAGCGCCTCAAGAGCTGCCAAAGCATGTTGTCTTGTTCATGGAAGGGAAAGAAGTGTACGTGTGTTCCATATTGTGTGCTTCTGCGTTGTTTCCAGTAGAAGTAAATGGTTGGCTGTCCTTGGTAGTCGGTAAAAGTCTCTCAATAGAAATATAATACAAGTCTCTCGGTAGACATGTTTATTGGCTGGCAGATCCTGTTTGCAAAAATGTGGTAGTTTGTAAATATTACTTCAGTTTGTCTTTCGGTTTACTGCGTCAAAAAGCAAAGCCATTTGTGTGTTCTTTCATTTTAAATGCAAATCTACAAGTGAGGAGAGAAATGACAGTTTGGGGTATTTTACACAGTTTTCTAGAGGTTTCTGCGCTAGGAGAATTCTTTGAAACTCGAAGGACATAACACGCCAATGTGCTTATACGCCGTAGTGTTCTTCGTCACCATATGCCAACACCTTTTTGTGTGACAGATATTGTGTTTTTTCATCTTGTGCTTCCAAATGTCATGAAGGAGAGAAAAAGTTTTTTTGCCGTATGCATGATTGGCCACATTGACCTTGCACGTGGTCGGTTGGTGTTAGTGCTGGAAGTGCATTTTGTTGCAGAGGTTGGCACTTGAGTGAACTGTCAGAAGTGTTGGTTGGGACAACATGGTGAAGGGAAAATGGCTTCATTTTCGTGAAATTGAGCGGAGAACGTTTTCTTGTCTCTTCCAAGTGAAAAATGAGGCTTGTGGATTCCTGCTTGGGTGTGGACTCCCTGCAGTGAGACACGGTACATGCAGCGCTTTACTGCCACTCATAATTCATTGTTCACTGCTTGTTCTATTCGTCTATATTTTACATGCAGAAGCCTGCTCATGGCTCTTCGCATTGAGAGCCACAATTGGCCTTTTCACATCATAGCATATTAAGAAAGATGATGGACACCATGTTAGGCTGTCATAGCCATCTGTAAAGAGGCACTCAAAATAGTGCAGTGAGGCATGGGATACTCCGTCACGTGTATAGGGTGGTGTGTAGAGAAGTTTAGACTATTGAAGGCAACATGTGCTCATTGAATGTTTGGAGGAATCGATGCTACTGCACAATGTTGCACGCAGACCACCTTGTGCTAGACGTGTACTTTCATGAAACAAAGATTGTCCATTGCAACTTAGTTGAACATGGGAAAAGTGAATAGTTGCTCTGCATGTTACTGTTACCTCCACAGAAAACTTCGCAAAAGATGCAAACATTGTAGCTTTAGCACTTGAACTACAATCCAACGTGTCACAATGTGACATGGGCAGATGTATATTTTCCAACTTTGCGACTATTGATAGAAAGTGAAATTGCTTGTAGTCTGTAGTCTGTGAATTATATCCTAAATAAGCCAAATAAATAGGTGTTTAAAATGATCAAATGCTGTGCAAACCGTTAAACCCCAACAATTATTATATATATATGCTGTACAAATACGTTCATCAAGCAGGCTGCCCAGACAACAAAAACATGTATCACTTCATCCTTTCTTGAATATTTTTGAAGCATGTGGTAGCTGCGGCCTAAATGTGCAGCTGTACAGGAACTGTACTAGCTAGTTGCTCTTGGCAAGGTACTCCTTGCATAGTGTGCTGTAGTGACTAAGCAGCATATGTAGCAGAACCTCTGATAGTTTCATTCCACTTTTCTGTCTTCCACACGCATTTTCTTCTACTTGTGTTAACGAACTATAAAATTTATTGAAGTGATGACTATGGAAAGAACACGCAAATCATATAGAATTTGCCAATTGCATGGGTTTGAAAATGGCATACTTTAGATAGAATAGCTCAAAGCTAGGAGTTATGAAACTTCACTTTGTTGATTACAATGTAGAGAAAGTTACGTGGAAAGACGTGTCCAAACAGACTGTCGATAAGGACGTGCAGTGCAAACTGGTCTTTGTCGTGCTTTGTTAGCAACACTTTCTTTCCGTTGGTCGCAGCAACGACAAGTGTACCACTCACGACGCCAAGTCCGGTGCAGAACGGCAGCGACCCCCGGGTGACCAAGGCGGGCCAGTCCAAAATCGACTACCTCCGCCAATGGAGTGTCTCGACTTACAAGTGCACCAGGCAGATGCTTTCAGAGAAGCTAGGGAAGGTGCGGCCAGTGTGTGTTACTTCCTTATACCTCTCTTACTGTAGTTTTGTAGCTTGCATTACTACCCACTGCCTACGGGTATTTCTCAAAGGTTTCTGTGACGCAGCATGAGATTGTGGAAATGTGCGACATTTAATGTAACATAATCTAGTCTTTACTGTAAATCCAGGGTTCCGATAATGATACTGTTTCAGGCTGTGTGTTTGGCACCTCTGGTTTAGAATAAATGCGTGGTAGCTTTTATATAGACGTATTTAACCATAGTGACAAGGTTCATAAAAGAATAAAAAGTAAATAACCATAACATGCGAGACAGTGCAGTATTGTATGGTCTGTATCTTGTGTTTTTTTTCTCTATGGCCTGTCAGTTGTTTTACTGATGTTAAATATCTCATACACACCAGGCTATGCTTTAGTGTCAACGCAAAGCCCAGAAGTGAAGTAACACGTTTGGGTAACTAGTGTGGGACCCGCCACGGTGGTCTAGTGGCTATGGTGCTCTACTGCTGACCCAGAGGTTGTGGGATGGAATCCTGGCTGCGGTGGCCGCATTTCGATGGAGCCGAAATGCTAGAAGCCTGTGTGCTTAGATCTAGGTGTACACTAAACAACCCTAGGTGATTGAAATTTTCGGAGCTCTCCAAAATGACATCCCTTGTAATGAATTTGTGGTTTTGGGACGTAAAACCCCAATTATTATTATTAACTTGCGTGCATTGTTACAGTGTTGTGGTTTGTGTTGCTGTAATGGAGCACCTCTATCGAGCTTGTTGAAGCTAAAGTTTATTCATCTCTTCCAACTTGCAGGGTACAAGGACGGTGGACACCGAGCTGGAAGCTCAGATTGAACAGTTGCGGGACACGCAGGCAAAGTACTTGCATGTGCTGCGCCTGGCACGTGCCCTCGCCTCACATTTCCATCAGGTGCGTCATCATTCACATTGCTATCAGTTGTGATTGTTCACTGTCACGGTGGGAGAGCAATGCATAGCAGTTAGTCATATAAACGGGCACCAAAGTGAAACAGTGAATTGGTTTACATTGATAAATTGTATTCTGAGAACTCTAATGTCATTAACTTCACCATCATAGGTTTATTAATAGAGGAGAAAATTAAAATCAATTTCATTTTTAAATTGTGCGCCAAAATCGCCGCATGTGATGTCACGGATTTCAAAGAATTTTTGTATTTTGTAGACATTGGCTCACTGAAACTTCCTAAAACTTGGTATGTTACGTTTATGGACCCCTCAGAGGACAATGTAGTACTTCATTTGTACTGATTCGGAACTATGTAGGACCTAGTAGACGCCGTCAAAATCTATGACGTCGTGACGTTTATGCGGTAATTTCAAGGTGGTGTCGCCACCTGCATTTTATTTTTGCTTGTTTCTCGCTTACCAAGCATCTTCTCGCAGCAAGCGTGGTGATTTTGGATTGGAATTATGAGAGTAATTTGCTAATATGAGAAAAATCACTTTGGTTGGACTGGCTTGCTGAGGAGGTTACTTATCTGTGTTATCGAGTTCTGCTGCAGAGCTTACATTTAAACCAAACCTTTCTTAATCACATCCCATTCGTTTATGCAGTCATTAGTAGTGGCTGAGGTGTGGAAAGGATGAAGGGCAGGACATTGTAAAGGGGAAGGAGAAGCACTGTGTGAATTAAGGTGAGAGCGGCGTTACCAAATTTACTTTTTGCAGCGAATTTCCTGTGGCAAATCTGAACAAATGGTCGTATCTCTTTTTCTTTCATGAAAGTTTCATAAATGAATGATGAAGTACTATATTGTATCTCCATTATTAGGGTTCACATTACATAGGAGGGCATGCTAGGATCAAATATTTGTTGATTGGCTGTTGTATGTGGTGGTGTTATGCGGTGAGGAAAGAGAATTGACTTAAAGAAATTGTGAGGCTGCGGAGGTGATGTGGACATGAAAACTTATTAGAGACTTTTAAAATCGGGGCTCAAGACACTGGTACCCCAACCTGCATTGGATAATCTGCTCTTAAGTTCGGAGCAGCAACAGAGTTTGATAGTTGGGTCAAACGCAGGTGGTGTTGCGTGAAACGCGCAGGATGCCACATGTGGGGAAATTAATAATATGAAAGATGTCAGCCACACTGCATCATGGCCCGCGCTGCGTCTTCGTCGTCTCACTGGCGACCCAAGACTCCTTGGGGACTAGCGCTAGTTTTTGATTTTTGGGTCTTGGGCCAATGCGACTGCAAAAACCCAAGACTGGCTTGGGCTCTGCACATACCCACTTTAGGCTCGCAAATTTCATGGGTCCCCAAGCCTCTTGGGTCCTCTATTCTAAAAAAAAAATTAGCGCAGCTTGCACTAAGCCACGTAAGGCTGGGTCACAGCAGAACTGGTGGGCACCTAGCTGCTCCTGGCTTGGCTAGCTTTTACCCTCTCACCTTTCTCTTTCCCACCCCTTGCTATACTCTACTACGCTTTGCTAGCGTGCCTGGATAGCCGAGTGGTTACGACGCTTGCCTTCGGATCGTGGGGACGCGGATTCGAATCTCGCCTCGCCAAGAATCTCTCTCTCTCTCTGTACTCGTTCTCTCACCTATCAGAGTTACTGCATCCCACGCTGGACAAATCGGCACACGTGTTCTGTGAGCGAAGCAGAAGAGGAAGAAGAGGGAGGCGATGAAGCAGAGGACCGAGAGAGCGCGTGCCGGGTCATGATGATAATTTTCTATCTATGACACACGGCAAACCTTGACCATTAACAACCCTGCTGTAACTCTCACTATGAACTTGCACCGATTCCAACAATAGATGGAATGATTTCTCACTCTTCCTTTTCACCCCAGGTGGTTCAGACTCAGGGCTGCCTGGCCGAAGCATTCCAGGAGCTCGCGCACCGCAGCCCGCCGCTGCAGGAAGAGTTCCGATACAATGCCGAGGCGCAGCGGTCGCTGAGCAAGAATGGCGAGACGCTGCTCGGGGCGCTCAACTTCTTTGTCTCCTCCCTGGCCACCCTCTGCCACAAGACCATCGACGACACACTCCTGACGGTGCGGCAGTACGAGAGTGCCCGCCTGGAGTACGACGCCTACCGCACGGACCTTGAGGAGCTCACCCAGGGCACGCAGGGCACGGCCATTTCCTCCAAGATGGACGAGGCCCAGCGCAACTTTGCCATCCACCGGGACAAGTACGAGAAGCTCAAGGCCGATGTCACGATCAAGATGAAGTTTCTCGAAGAGAACAAGGTGACTTACTTTTCCCAGCTCATATGTCCTCCTTTTACTTAGATGAAAAGTCCTTTGTACACGGGGTGTTGCTGGAGCCAATGTTTCGACAAGAGGACTTGTCTTCCTGCAGCCTTGAAGAAGACAACCACTTGTTGAAACGTTGGCTTCAGCGACACCCTGTGTTCCAAGGATTTTTCATCTCTTCAAGATTCCATCCTCCCCGGAACTTCTGCCTTACATGGACTTACTTTACTCAGTACGGTTGATGACCGATAATTCGGACTCCACGGGGAACGTAAATAAGTCCGAGTTATGAAACGTCCGAAAAAACGAATGCGTCAGAAAATAAATACTTTTATTGACACTTCAGTGTCCCGGTGGCCGAAAAAAGTTGTCAATGCGCTGCTACACGCAATTCCTCTTACCTGCAACCAAGACCGCCTTTATCTCCGCCAGTGTGATGTGATCGCTGTACGATGATGAAAGAACAGCGAGGGCTCGAGACGAGGCCCGTCACGGTGACGGGCCCCCTCATTCTTACGATAGTACTGCGCTGATGGCCCCGTCACTGTAGTCACTTCCTTAGCAAAACACTTTACCGCAGACACATTTGACAGAATGGCGGCGATAGCAGCAATAGCAGCGCAGCGCGTGGTACAGGAACCAGAATGTAGGATGTTCGTGATGTCGATATGATTTCCCACATTTGACCGGTGCCTCCAAGATCGGCATTTTCAATGCCAAATCTCTGAGACATAAAGTAGCGATCGAAATAAAGCCTCATAGATCACAATTTAGCTTTCGCTTTGATCTCTGAGGCCATACCTTGTATGGTATGGGTGCCGGAGGAGATAATGGCTGGCGATTTGGCATGCGCGACAGTCTCGGACAGGGTCCGGGTTATCGAATGTAGATCTGGCAGCTGTCCGAAGTATTCGTCGTCTTTGCACATTACTTCTATGGGATCATCGGCGGTGCCTCGCAACTGTCCAAATTACCGAACATGTCCGAATTATCGGTGTCTGATTTATCGGTCGGCGACTGTACTACAGGAAAGGCATGTTAATTCACACTTCACTCATTTGAAAATTTTGGTATTCAGAGCTTCATGCATCAACATGCATTTATTTTATGGCGGTATCTATCTGTCTTACTAAAAAACTGCACTAACTTTGCATTTTTATTCATCACAGGCAAGTGATACACTTGCAGCTATGTTGGATGAACTTGTAGGTAGCCGAGGCACAGCTATCGGAGTGGATGTGGCTCACCGCGCAGTTTAGAGGGGCCCTGCAACACTTCTTGAGCATGGTCAGAAAACGCTGCCGATGGGTAGTCAAGGCTCCTGAGACCACGTGAGCCAAACATTATAGCACAGCACGTTGCCTGGAATTTACAGTTCATTCTCAGTCAGCTAGAAATCGCTCGCTCTTCTCTCGACAAATGATGCCATAAACCCAAATGACTGCACCATAAACGCTAAGTCCACGGCCATTGGCTGATTCGGGCATCGAGTGCTGCATAGTTATTGCGGGATGCTGCGATGTGCCGGCGCGCACGCTTGTGATCACACTGAAAGTAAGCCGCACCTTCGAAAAAAAAAAAAGGGAAGTGCTCGAGGTCATGATGCACGCTGACGAATGGACCTAGCTTCTTGCCCCTTTTTCTCGCTCCTCTGCGTAGCTTTCAGCGCACTCCCTGGTATGAAAGCTGAGAGAAAGCGCATAATGCGTGCGGCAAATTCCTGTAACTCTGCTCGTATTTGACAGATTCTAAACATTTTTGCGGCACTCGATTCATAAAGAAATAAGCTCCTTTAGTGAAGCCATTCAACGATTAGTTAAAAGTGTTGCAGGGCCTCTTTAAAGAGATTCTACTCTAACCTTTTCTACTCTTTTTAACCTATACATAAATGACATTGTCAAGATCAGTGATAAACCTAAATTACATAATATACGCGGATGACACTAGCATTTTCTTTACAGGTAACGACATGAATGCCATTACCACACTTATAAACACCATGTTAGAAAGCTTAAATGCATGGAGTGAACGAAATTCATTGCTCATTAATGCAACAAAAACAAAAGCTGTAGTTTTTCATTCGTGGAGACAGATTTCCTTAGACAATAGATTACGTATAGGTAGCGCAGCTGTTGAAATTGTAGAAACCGTGAAAACTTTAGGAGTACTTTTTAATTGCACAATGGTCATGGGATCTTCAGGTTAATAATCTAATTACCAACCTATCAAAATGTGTGGGCATACTTGCACGAATGCGTTATTTTCTTCCAGTTTCTGTTAAGCTTACACTTTATAACAGCTTGTTTTTGTCGCATGTAAATTATGTTCTTTTGGTATGGGCAACTACGACAGCAACCAACATAAGTAAAATATACAGACTACAGAAAAAAGCTATCAGGTTTATAGCAAATGTCGACTACTATGCACACACTGGTGAACTGTTTCAGCGCTGTAATATTGTCCCAATTCATAAACTTTGCAAGTATTCCTTAGCAATAAGATATAAGCAATGTCTTTTTCATAACAATCGTGCCTTCTTGGATATCTTTGTATTAGAAACACATGCTACTCCGTACCCTACTCATCACCAACAACACTGGAACCTTCCATTCTGTAGAACAAATTTTGGGTGACAAATGTTGTGTTTTACTGTTCCTTTCGTATTAAATCGATTACTTCAGGCAAAAGTAATCCTTGAAAAATGCAGTGCATGTGACATTAGGGAAGTGCTTTTATCGTGAAAATTGAGAAAATGGTGGTTCAGGCATTAATGGAACGGTCTGTATATGTATGTATATGTATGTATATATATATATATATATATATATATATATGTATATATATATATATATATACACACAATTTTAATGCATAGCATTGTTGTCATATAGTATATAGTATATATATAGTATTTTGTATTCTGTCAAATTTTGCATTGTACTTTCGGAATTTGTGCAGTAAGAAACTGCTTATGGTATATTAGTCTCTGTACATAGCATTACTGCACGTGCATCTTTCCACTTGTATTGCGCCAAACATTTCATGGTCTATGTTCATTGCCTATATGTTCATGGCCTATGTTTCATGGTCTCTATTCACCCATGTCCTCGTTGCTTGCCATGTATTAGGGAGGCTCGGGTTCTCCTCAAGTGACAAACGTCACTTTTCTCCCGAGCCTGCCCTCATCCTTGAGATGAAAATAAAATTGAATTGAATTGAATTAATTGGTATAGGTAGCGTAAGGAAAATGAGGGCAGTGGGAAGTGATGGAGCTGCACCACTAGCTTTATGCGTGTCCGTGCCCGTTCCTTTTGTCCTCGCTTTTCGTACAATACCTGCACCAGAATCTACCGGGCATTGTGGCGCTGAGGTGACGCTCTCCGTTCCACCACAACCTTGCAGGTGAAGGTGATGCACAAGCAGCTGCTGCTGTTCCACAATGCGGTGTCGTCTTACTTCTCGGGCAACCAGGCCTCACTCGAGGCCACCCTCAAGCAGTTCAACATCAAGGTGAAGAACCCAAACTCCAACTCCCCATCATGGCTGGAGCAGTGAGGCTCGCCACGGCTTGGGCCTAGTCTCCGACATTGGCTTCCCTCGTCCCCTCCCCTCTCTCTTCTCGCTCAGTCTGTCATTTGGACGATTGCAGTGGTGATCATTCTGTCACGAGGGGTTGGGTACTGACGAGGTGACACACCATGCTTCGATGCCGGCCTTGATGGGATGTTCACAATTTTCTTTTCCCGCTGTCTCTCTCTGTTTCAAAGGCCAGCGCTGTGTTGTGTGTGTCTACACTGTCAGACAGGCACATAGCTTCGGAAGGTGCGTGACCAAGCAAGTCAGGAGAGCAGGTGCATTAGTGTACTGTGCAGCTATTGGAGCTGTTGTGCAGCTGTTTCTGTTGTGGAAATCTTGAGAGCACAGCTGCACACTTCATTTCTGATATTTTTGTTAACAGCCCTGACTGCTTCAGCATCGTTTTCTTTTTTTTCACTGTGCGATAGGGGAGTTTTGTACCACTGCATTGATGCGTGGCATTGATGTCTGGTATGATAACTGATATAACAGACGTCATGGTTTATGGAAAGGTAATGAGACACCGAAGCGTGGCAAGGGCACGAAATGGTGTTCGTCAATACCATATTTTGTACAAGTCACAAAGCAGGATATATAAGTATCCATCCCGGTAACTCATAAATTAACGGCGTGGCCTTCCTTGCCCAAATGTGCTAGAGATACGGCGTTTATTGTTTGTTTCTGTATAGCAGAGCATCATTGAGAGCCAGAGCATTATTAAGAGCTCCACGTTTGTTACAACTCGCTGTGTTCTGTATTGTAACAACCACTTGACCTCCCGATTCTTTGAAATGCGAGCTTTTCTTTTCTTTGTTTTTGCAGAATTAGTCTTGCCCAGTGCTGCTCCATTCTCTGCGAGTGATCAGTAGTGCCGTCACCATTTCTTGCATGCTTTGTTTTCATTTTGCAGCGTTGGTGGCGTGGTGTGTAGCCGTCTGGTTTGCACTGCGAAGCTGTGGTGTTTCTTCCCTGAGGTTGTGACCAAAACTGTTATGTGATGTTCAGGATTCCCAATGCCATGGCTTCTCCTCATCCGCCGTGCATTGTGGTAGCACACATTCGTCTAAGGAGAAGGTCAAATGAAAGAGGCCTACCACCACCCTTCTCTTCGGATTAGTTTTTCAGACTGTTTCTACTCGATTAAAAAAAAAAAAGTTGTGGGAAGTCAGCAAAAACTGCATAACTCTGTGTTTAAGCTTTTGAGTTTGTCATCACGTTGCACTACTTTAGGACTAGGTTAGTGACATTGTGACTTGTCATTAAATTGCACATTGCTCGTTTTTAATAGTGCACCTACTTGTTTTATAATGTTCAGCCATTATATTCCGAACCTTCGTGTGTTTGGTGTAAAAAGCCCACACAGCTTCTTATTTAACTCTCCTAAGTTGGCACATATTGCTTTCGAAATGTTTCCAAAACGTATAATGAAGATGATTAAGCTGCATGCACCTGGTTCGATACTGTGATCCGCGAGTAGATAGCTCAAGAAAACTTTTGGAAGTGTTCACGCGGAAGCCGTTGCGACACTCCGCACCACATGTCAGCTGGAGTGGGATGCCGTAAACGCCGTTCGGAGCACATAATTGCCTTCATGTCTTGAAGTTGCACAATATGATCGACTGTGAAAATAGCTGTGGCCTATACTTGCTTTGTCTTGCCAATTCCATGCACTGCTGCGTAAGATAAGAAGTCACCTCGGCCAAATAGTGAACTGGGAGAAGGGATTGCTTAGTGTCCGCTGGACAATCCTGCCACGTGTGACACAGCTGAATACTAGAATGATCACGGAAAGACTAGCAGCACGCATTGGGCAAGCCTGCCTACGCCCGAAACATTGCAGGATGCTCATTCTTTACTGGCAGGTGCAAGCCCAAGCCTCTGTTCCAGTCGATGAGACAGAATTCAGAGAATTTCATTTGCGCTAGTGAGCACAGCATTCCTCGCCAATACTTTGCCAGGTTTTCCTTTTACTTGAGGATAAAGCTACTCTGAGAGAGTCGAATGATACTTATAATTTTGTACCTGCTAGAAAAACAATACTAATTCTTTAGTGAGATGTTTCGGCATGTACCACACAGCCATCTCATCTTTAGCATTCCACTCTGCCAACATATCAGGTGAGGCAGCATTCACTGGACACTTTTTTTCCAGTGTGAAATGAAACAATGGAGGAATTAATGAGGTTAAGTTAGAAATGCTCGCCTCGTGATGGTGGCCAGCCTATATAACTACCAAGACATCGCAGTACATTGTTTGCTTCTTGTGCATGTATAGTACCATAGTTATAGTTTATTTGTAAGCAGATATACTGATAGGAATTTTACTTCTTCGTGGAAGGTCCGGTGCCTTTTCCTGGAATGCTCCTCTTACATTTATCTTCAGCATGGTCATTTCTGGCTTTTCTTGTTTATGTATTTTAAGCACAATTTTTTGTTCTTTGCTTTGTTTTTACAGACACATTAAGGAAAGGCGTGGCCATCAACATCTTTTTCAACTCAAGAGATTTAGACAGGTTGCCCAACTTTTCATAGTTACATGGAAAGGCTGATGCGATTGCATGGTGGAGCACAGTTTTGTGCCTCTTAAAATGCTGTTTGCCTTCTTCTCCACTTTTTTTTCGGTCCTGTTGCCTGTATATGCTGCTTCTTATTGCATACCTATTATTTGTTGCAGCCATTCCTCTAGTCAGAAATGATGTGCAGTTGCCATATCTTTGCCCAAGGCATAATGGATTTTGTTTTGTGAATGCATGTACATAAGGATAAAAATAGTACATAAAAGGTTGCTCTCTGCTGGTGCCTCTGTCGACATTCTAGCATACTGTGTGTTTGTAGAAAACAGAATTTTGTGTTCAAAAAAGCATTTTTTTTCGTTCCTGAACCTTCAACTGAAGTGCAGTGTGAATGGTCACGCTCTAATCGTGCGGCAAGTCATCAAGTGATGTACCTTGGGCTAGGCTGGTGCATGTGTTCTTCTGGAAGGCGATAGAGTTGTGGTCTTTTAGCTAAGGCCGCTGCTTTTTCTAAGCCTTTAACTAAATGCCATTTAGCTAAACTCAAAACTTGGCATGCCTTTTTACTCCAGTTGTCATGCTCTTTTGTGGACTATGAGATTTTTGTTATTTAAGAGGACTGCATTGTATAAGCTAGGACCCATTTTAACAGCATTGGTCTGTGTTAAGCACTTTCTTGCTTGCATCATGTGAGAAGAAGAAAAATTGTGAAGTACAGCAGCTGCTCTATATACTTCTGCTGTGTTTGAGTCAGACCTGTGCTCGGTGGTGCTTGAGAGCAGCCTCTCGTTTCTTTTTATCTGAAAATAGTGTCCTTCTCTCGCATTGACATGCCTCACTCGTGCGCTAGTCTGCATTCAGTGGAATCCTTTTCTTTCATACAATTCCAGAAGTTTGCTTATTCTAGGCTTCGACGAGCTTTAGGCAGTAATATGTTAACTTGCAAATTTTTTGTTCAGCAGCTACAGAGGTTGTTTCTCTTAGGCTTGCATTCCTCGAAGCAGCAGTATAACGTTGCAGCAACGTGTATTAATTATCGTAAACGGTAGTGAACTGGAGTCGGACCACAAGTACTAGAACAGCGTTTCTCATACTGAAGTCCTTGTATCGCGGGGATCCCGCCTGATTGACCGAAGCGCGGCAGTCGACTGCCTCTGTGACTAAAGAAATAGTCGTGTCTATGTACTACCAACCTTGCGGCTTATGACATCAGTCAAGAGCGCATGCTCATTGGTGCAGGTTTGTGTGTGTATTTGAGGTGTAAGTGCCGCTGCCTTCTAGAGTTGTACCCAACGAAGGTCTACTAGCACCATAGCATTATAGTGTTTTCCAACAGTACCATAAGAAGATTTTGAAATTGAAAGCCCTTTATATTTTCCCACAACTGGAGCCATATTCTGAGACTATCATTTTTTTTTAGATATTCACGAAATGTCTCTTTTAGTGCGCGCTGATTGTGGAAAGTCGGGCAAGTAGTCGCCTCAGTCTCTGTACATGCGAGATTCTATGCCATGTAAAGTGGCACTTTCGCTGAAGGTGATCCTCTCAGAATACGGCCCCTAGCAACAATTCTTTGTCAGGCATCATCGAACCACAAAGGGTTTTGTAATGTGCTTTTGTCACAAATATGAAACTTGGCACTATACAGTTTGGCTAGCACAGTGATGTCATGTGGCTCCATGTGCACAAGTGTGTGACTATTGAAAAAAGCAGATGTTGCGCATAGGATCTGAGCTTAAAGCTTTTCTATTGTCCTGTTTTGATCAGTGTAGCTTTACTGTTTGGTGGTGCCTTTTATGTCACTTTTCTACAAGCTTGAAATTGCCCAAGAAACCGTTGATGATCATGCACAGTAAACCGTCATTGATTGTTGCCTGCGGCTGGCATAAAGAAAGTTCGAACTTTCTCCTGACTGTTTGAAGCACTTGTATTTACTATTCCAAGAGTATAATGCGTACGCACAGTTGCGAGCAAAAACGACCGTAGCTGCCCACAATTCTCGAAAGTAACTGCATAATGCAGGCTGAAACTTCATAAATTGTTCGTATGAATTAAAGTACCAAAACAAGGTTTTTCATCTAACGGCTATTTCTGCTGTCTTCTTTTGAAACATTGTGTGTCTTGTGGCAGTGCAAGCTGCCCGTGAAAATACAGTACAGTATGCTCATGGGTTTTTTGTGGTTTGCAGCTTTTCTGATGACTTCCTAGAGCGAGGACAACTTCAAATGATTCATGAGCAAAATGTGTCTGCGATGGCCTAAAGTATGAGAACGCTTGTGCTAGACTAGCTCTCTGCTGCTTACTTATATCTGCTGCTGTTGTGGTATTCATCTGTTGATTTTGCTCCGTAGATTGCATCATGGACTTTGTTCTTGCTACACAAGCGTTAGCTGCCATTATGAAGCTGCTGGAGCGATGCGCATTATTTTTGTATTAATGGAACTCAAATAGGCCATCTAAATTATTGCTTGCTTGTGTTGAGCCGCTTGAAGTGAATAAAGAAAAGAAGAAATGAAACTGGAACATGCAACTGTGGTGCATTTTGTTACTAACTTTTACACTGCACAGGGCTGATGACATGGAGCTTCTTGTTTATTACTCATTTTTGTGTGTATGAAACTCAAGACTGCAAATTTCGCAACTTCTTGTATCAGTGGTATGACATTACCCGTTTACTGTTGTAGCGGCTGCATCTCATGATGCAGAATCTTGCGAGGCACAGTCTGTAAACGTTCAGTGATGCAAAAATGGGTGCTGTGCGATATATTGGCATCAATATTTTGGACTGGCATAGTTTTGCTGCACGTTTTGATATTTTCATGCAGCGTGTAGGCTTAGAGAGATAAGCTGATTAAGGGCACTTGGTTCCCTGTGGATTGGTTTAACTAAGAGCTATGTCTATTGACGAAATGCGTTCTAGTATAATTATGGTGCCCAACTGCTGTCCTGAAGGTCGCGGGGTCGAAGCCCGGCCGCGGCGGCCGCACTTCGATGGAGGCGAAGCGCTAGAGGCTTGTCGTAGAGTATTTTAGGGGCGAAGCTCCTTAAGGCGGCACCCGTTCGTCCCTCGTAGTCGTAGTCGTAGTGCGTAACCAGTCTTACGCTTTGACCTCCAAGGTGGTGCCGGTGGGAGATTTTTCCTGTGCGTTGTTGAACAATAAAAAATTCGCAGCGTGCGCCTTAACTAAAAGCCGAATTCTTCTGTCTCTCATTCCCCATTAGCAGCCATTGGCATGTTCCAGTAGGAAACGTTAGTAGAAGTAGAAGTGTTTGCTAAAAGCCGACTTCTTCTGTCTCTCATTCCCATTAGCAGCCATTGTTTACCTCCAAGGTAGTGCCTGGTGAGATTTCTCCTGTGCGTGATTACACAATAAAAATTTTGTTCAAAACGCCGTTGATTGATGAAATAAACCAACGAAAGACGCCAGATGTTTTGTAAAAGCAAAACGAAAGAACGCCAGATGTTTCTAAAGCAAAACGAAAAGACGCCAGCTGCTTAACGAAAGACGCCAGATGTTTTCTAAAGCAATGGTTTTCTAAACAATGAAAATTCACAGCGTACATGTAAAATTAAAGTGAGCTGCAAGTCGTCATAACTCATCGAACCTTTAGTATAAACGCGCCCGATCTCACGTCGGTGATGATGTACTGGGCAGAATTCACGGAAGATTCACGGTTTACCGATGAACCTCCGCAGCTTCGCCCACTCATCATCATTCACTCCGTGGATATGCTGTGATTTTTTTTCCTCTATGCCCGTGTACTTAGATATGGGTGCACGTAAAAGAACCTCAGGTGCTCTAAATTTCCGGAGCCCTCCTGTACGGCGTCTCTCATCATACCGTGATTTTGGGACGTATAACCCCATAAGTTATTATATTAGCAAATGCGTTCTAGCCACTAGGTAGAGATCAACAGCCTTGGTGCGATGGGAGTCTCAGCCATGTCGCGACGTAGCAACGATAAGCATGAAAGCATGATACGAGATTCTGGTTCAAAAAAAAAAAAAAAGATAATAGAACCGCGGTAGAACTTTCCCAGCTCCTTGCAATACGAAAACGTACACGCAGAACGATTGATTAGTTAAAAAATGCTGACGAAACAAGCATTTATTGCGATGCAATCGCACGACAATGAATTCGCTAAGTGAAGTGCAAGTACAGCGGCTCAAGCTCAATCGGTTCACTGAACGAGCTCCGAATCCATGGACGTTTTTCCTAGACGATCAACGATGAGGTTTGTTGTGTCGATGAACCTGTTGACGCAGTTCTGAATACAGTTTTCCGTCTTCGAGTCCATCCTGGCGCCGGGTTTTTCGACGCAGACATCCCAGCACTTTTCCGTGAGTTCGTGCACGAGGTACTGGTACCGTTGCTTTTGGGTCTCACCTTCGATGAAGCTCTTCAGTTCTTCCTCGGAATTCATGGTAACGTGAATGACACCGCAGATAATCACGGCAGCTCGCAGGCTTTTTAGACGGAAAATACGAAATAAACCGCTTCTCTTCAGCAGCAGTCAACTTTTTTTTACCGCGGCGCTAAGTACGCATGGGAAAATGCGGTTTCGATTGATGATGATAGCGCGATGCGCAGCGCGCCGCTAAAAACAAAATTGACAAGTAGTGAAGTAATACACCTTAACTGCGCTAATAGTATTGTTTTCAGTAATACTCACCACTTTAGTAACTGAATACATTCCATATATCGCTCTGTGCGAGACAGTGATGCCGCTCATGGCTCATCCGGCTTGCTCGTCGGCTGGCGTTAGTTCTCGTTTGAAGCGTATTTTCATAGCGCATTTTTGTTTGCGAAAGCGTTTCGTGCTCTTGTTAAGGAGCCCACATATACATGCGTAGGTTTCGTCGGTTTCGTTCGCCAAATGTACGCTGTAATTGCAGCGATCGTAGGAAAAGGAGCAGCGGTGCGGTAAGTTACTGTGCTCGCACTTGTCGATCTGCGAGCAATCGTCCGAGCATTGCAGTCAGCTGTTATCGCACGCGGTGGTCTGATACGTGTTTGTGTCAATTACACGGCGCGTAAGAAACATTACAACATATAAAGCACAGGCGTGCCATACATGGTGTAACCCCGATCGGCCCAAGCGGCTTCCGCATTGATCGCGTTTTAACGCAATTGACTGCGCGCCTCTGACAGGTTGCTTTGAGCCGGACCCGATGAATTTCGCTGCCAATGCGATTCAATGCCAAGGAAATCGCCGCCGTCGCATCACAGCCGTCGTACAAATTCGAAAAGGAGGGCGTGCTCTTCATCAAGGAGAGGCAGGAAGGACTCTTCCGGCGAAACGATGGTAAACTTCCTTTCTTTTTCGATGGTTATATTCGCTTCCCTCTGTTGTCTTCCTTTCGCATAGCAGCCTGTTGAAAAGAATGTTAAACTACAATGCTGTCACGGGATACAGACACGTTGGATGCAGATGATCTTACGCATGTCTAAACAAGAAGCAAGCGCTTAATTTCGTCCTGCTCGACGGAATTATCATCGCGCACTAATTACATATATCGTTTTTGATTACGCAGTGTTCACGGAACGATGGTGCCGGCTAAGAGGCAACCTTTTTTTCTACTACAAGACGAAAGATCCGGTAAGTGTGCTTATAAATAGTGGTTTCTTGTCGAGGATTAAACCAATCACGCTTATAGCGCTGAGCGATCGCTCTTGAGCAGCAATTTCCATTACATGATGTCCTGTTACTATACTTGTTTCGCCGTGATTTCCGAGCTGTTATGGTTGGGCTTAAGCTTATACAGTTGCAGTTGCTGTGACAAATTGTGGTTATGAGGTTCGCCGTTTGTACCTTTACCACCAATCAGAGCCAATTTCCAGAAAAGGTTGGCAGCAACGTCTTAAGTTATGCTGTATGATAACATATAAAACTACCCGCTCGCTATGACTGGCTAAAGTAATTTTGCCATGGATAGTATGTCAGCATTTAATGGTAAACCTTTACATTGACTCCACTGGTAACAAATAGGGACAGCAGCCTGAAGTGTATTTGGAGGCAGGTTCCAGTGTGAGCTTGATTACCTTGTTGAAGCATCCTGAAACACCTGCTGAAATAAAGTGCCCACGCTCCTTTTGCAGGAAGCCAAGGGTCACTGGTTAGGGATTGATTAAATGCTGTGGGTAGATCAGTTCTTACGAGAACATTCGCTTTATTTTACATTTTGAAGAGTAAACTTATTTCTGAAGAAGCAAAAATTCAGATGAGCTGGACAATTTTTTTTTTTTTCATATACTGTTATAGATCACCTGCAGTCGACTTCTCTTTTGTGCGGCGGAAACGCCCCACATAGTTATGGGATTTAGATTCCAAATTGACAATATCATTATGAGGCGCATCATAATGAAGGACTGCAGATTAATTTTGACCTCCTATTGTTCTTGAACTAACATCTCAATACAAAGGCACGAGTCTTCTTGCATTGCATCTTCATCGAAATGCTGCCACTATGGCTGGGAATCAATTGCGCACCATCGTGCTTAGCAGTGCAATGCTGCAGCCTCTAAACTGCCACTGAAGCTTTCACAGATAGGACTCCGAGTATCAACATTTCTGCAAAAATTGGCTGTAATTTCACGCCTTGTAAAAATGATGAGATTTCGGTGTTCCTGGAATAAGCCAAAGAGCTTAAGGCATTTGGTCACCCGCCTGAATGTGAAATCATAGTCATTTCTTAATCATTTCATTTAAGGGATGCCTGTTTCAACTAATGGTGGATAGTTACGCTTATATCGGTACCTTTAGAAAGCATTTACATTACTATAGCAGTGCAGTGAACTGGGCTGGTTGGTACTAGTTCATTGTGATACAGCGCGACAAGAACAATGAAAAGGCAAAGCCATACAAATGTGTCCTATTGTTTGTGTGCCACGTTTCACACAAAAACCATAAATTTCAACAATCCCGGTCCTGTTTCAGTGAACGACAGTCAGTGTAATGCACAGTGTTTGCAATATCATCAATGGCACACTTAATTACTACTTTTATTATAGTCAAACATTGTACTAATGCAACTCCTAATCATGGGGCATATTTTCTTAATTCAGTCTAACACCATTCTGCCTTCTCACTTTTAAAAACATTTTCACATTGAGTGCACTCTACAGCTAGACACTTATGTTTTCCTCAGAATCAAAAGTGCTAAGAGAAATAATAATGCTTGAAACATGCTCCGCGTCTCACGTGCATGTCCGGATAGACCCTTGCCGTAATAACTCTGTTACCTTCAAGAAAGGGCTACAAGAATAGCATGCCAAAATCAATGCTCTGAAAATTGCCAATGCTGACGGCACATAGTCATGTGCAGGCTTATGTTATTGCATTGATATTACCTATTATGAACAGTTCGCAGATGGTGGTCTGTTTTGTTGGCCCATTTAATGAGAAACCCGACAGTTTCTTATGTGTGCTTCTCTAATTTTTCTTGTTTGAATAGTGGAGTCCACATTTTGAAATAAACTTGCTGACCAATTCAATATATACGTAGCAGCTCTGTTTTTCCTGCTGTGAGTTACAATGAAAATACTGTAATGGTGTAGGAAATGAACGTTACACAGATTGAATGAACCAGCAGAAGACGCCAAATATCCTGTGCAGAAACATATGCAGTTCCTTTCAGGCGTACTACTGCATTCCAACCAACCATGCGTGCAATAAAATTTGTGTCTATTTTGATGGGAAAAGCCTGGCTCAGCGTGTTGTTGAGGAGGAGGGGAAAAAAATGGCAGGCTTTTTATTTTTCAGTGTTCCGAACCAGTTGGAGTGATTGTTCTCGAGCGACATTCTGTGAAGGATGGCCCCATTTCTGGAGGCCTCTATTGTTTCACAATTGGTGAGTTGTGTTTGCATGACCTGTCAGTCTGTTTTGAGGAATGAAACCTGGCTTAGATCATTTTAAAGTTTTTGTTCTGTGCTGTAGGCTAGTTGACAGAAGTATTAGAGGTGTCCAAACTATACAGGAGAGTCCCAAGTTTTTTTTTGAAAATTGCGTGACTATGAGTGGTGACTTGTTTCTTTCCACTATTGCTGGGGACAAAAAAGTTTATAAAGTGCGTCTGTATTTCTTACATTCATTTATAAGTGGCAGTTTGGCTTCTTTATCTTTTTCTCATTATAATTAATCAGCACTTGCATTTCTTTTTTTTTTTTGTACTGCCTTTGTTCGGTTGCTTAGACCATCTGATATCAGTGAGCTTGCATCTGGTACTAATCAATTGACATGAAGGATGACTGAGTGTGCATTGGAAGATACACTCTTCAACTCCACGCTGGTAAGAAACAGGATGTAAAGAAAGGAAGTGCAGAAACATGCATTGACTTCAGTTTTATTATTTAAGTGTGTCATGAAGCACCCTTTGGGCTTGTTGAAAAAACACATCCTGTGGAAAGCTGACACAGCTATGAACTGCTCAGCCAAATATTGCAGTTGTGCGTGCCACGTAAAGGCTACAAGCGGAGCGCGAAGTTGCTGTTTTCTCAGGCGCCCTCTTTTCGAACAGAGGCTGGTTCTCACTCTCGTCGGTGGGCAAGGCGTCTGCCGGTTGACATCGCGTATCTGCTTCTCTGTGTTGCAAAAGACAGCATCCTCACTGGCCAATAGCCGACATAAATCGAGAGCGGCGTTTGGATCAGATGTGCATCTTGCCACGGGGGTGCCACCACTTGCCGGCGCTGCACTCCTCAGTCTGTTAACTTTACACGGTAGCTGCACTCATGCATGCGAATCACAACGGAAGAGCGATCGCATTTCATGACGCGTGCTGACGTAACTTCTTTTCCCAGTGCCATCCCTCCCTGTGTAGCTTCCAGTGCGCTCGTCGGCACAAGAAAAAAGAGAAAGCGCTGAGAGTGGTGCGCCAAACCCCCGTAACCCCGCTCATTCTTGACGGATTCGAGAAGTTTTTGCGGCGATCGATTCGGGAGGCAGTAAACTCTGATACTGAGGTCATTAGATCATTACTTGGAAAAGTGGTTCATGACCCCTTTAACATTCCCACGGCTGAATTTGAACATGGCATCCCCAGTTCAAAAACCAACTGCTCTAACCTGTATGCCACGGGCGCATGCCTATTACGGTGAAATGTCGCATATATATAGGCTACTTCAGCTGTTTTGAATCGACCTTTATGTGAGAATACATTTGTAATGTAAAGAGTGCAGCATTGCTGTATGTAGTTTTATGCACAGGTTATAATAATATAGTTCTTTGAGCTGCAAAGATGATTAAGCCATAGGTTTCACTGTAAAGTTGGCCTTCTTACACAGCTGTTAAGATTGCTTCAGGTAACTGTGGAAATTTAAATCATTCTTCAGCCCCCATAATAGTTGTAAAGCATTAATAGTAAGGAATTCTAGTGTAACTATGTTTCTTATAATGTGACATTACTGTTACTCCTTTTCCGTTGGATATTGTAAGGTGATCCTAAAGTGGCATTGGCTATTGTTGACTCTAAGTTAACTATTGCCAACTGCTTGAGTGCGAAACACCAACTGAGCAGACCTGAAGCCCTGTCGTGTTCAGCTCTGTCTCTTTGTCTGCATGTTTCGCGTTCTTACATTTAGCTCTTATCACAGCATAAAAATAAGTAATTGAGAAAATCAAATATGGTTCGCAATTTTACCCTCATTTCCGAGGCTTCTTTTTGGGTGTATGGCTTAGGTGTGCAAAGATTTGCTATGTGTGTGGTGAATTTGATGTAAAAATACTACACAGCCTTTGAAGGGGATGAGCTGGCCATACACATGGCAGCCCAAGGTTCCTCGGAGCGCGAGGCATGGACGAGCGTGTTGCGGGACTCCAGTTATGAGCGTGTGCGGGAGGAAGTGCAAATTCTTCGTGCCCGTCTCCTGTCACGTCAGCGAGAGTCCGACCCTGGTCTGTACAGCGGGTCATCTTGCAAGCGCTCTCAGGATGAGGACGCCTCCTCTTCGAGTGAGTCAGCAGCAAGTTTGCAGATTCAGTAAATGGAAAGATTCACTAAAAAGTTGATGTAGTTAATTTGCTTTGTCTAAGAAAAGGGCTAGTGCTAAATGTCAGGTCATCCGGACTCTTTCGTTTGCTCCATGATTCTTAGCAAGATTATAGGATGAGATGCTAGTACGAAATGATTATTTCACCTTATAATGAGGCTCTGCATTGATGCTGTTCATTTTGCAGACAAGAAAGACCCACTTCAAAATGAACCATTCCTTGAACTCGGGCTTGGTGAGTGACAAGTCACTTTTTTTTTTGCTTCCTGTCACATCACTACCTTTTTTATCTTCTTTTTCTGAGAGAGACAGAGAGAGAGAGAGAGGTGCTGTTGAGAAGGAAAAGAAGAGAAGACATCAAAGCAGGCTACTGTGTTAATTCTGCTTTTATCAAAACAGGTGGATACCCAAGCACGGCACAATACAAAAAGAAAAGAACAGCAAGGCATCGAGTGCTTCAGAGTATAGCACTCAGCTGTTTTATGGTGATACCACATGGCCGCATTTTTATTTTTTGTAACATGGGCATGGTGTTGACTATGAAGGCATTAGCGTACGCCAAGTGTTTCAGCTGTGACTGTCACTGAATAATGAAGACGAGGGGATTGAGACTGAATGATAGTATTATACTTGTCACCAAGCTGTCATAGAAATGGTCGACAGCAAAGTTTGTGCATATATTGCCAGTGAAATCACTGGTTGTTTGTCTCTGTTTCTCTCTTAATTAGTAACCACATTGAGGGGCATATCAAAATTATGAAAGTTAATTCAAACACACCGTTCCAATAAATCCTGTGGCACATACAGTTCCAAGAAATCCTGTGCTTAGGCCCATTTTCCAGAATCATATTGGCATTCCAATTATAACAAATTCGAACATGTGTAAACCAGAACAGCAATAGCTGATGCCAAGTTTCGGCTTGGCTGCCCACTTTTTCAATGTGTTAGCTACCAAAAAATGCTTTTTTTTTACACTCGTATACAGTGCGTCTTATTCTTTCATAGCGCTGTTTATTGATTGTGATTTCTAAATTGCTTTATTTTTCTTCAGCAATCAGATATTGTGTAGATACAGGTTTACCACTGCCGTATTACAATGAGTCTCCTTGCACAGTTTAGAGTTCAAATGAACTTATTGAATTAAAGGAATGTTGAAAAACTTTCTTTTTCATACCACACACAGCATGTGACAACTTGCGCTGTGATGCTGATGGCCAGGCTCCCAACCCACTTGTTGTCGTTCTCACTGGAAGGCCTCGGCATGGACTGTGGAGCAAGTTTGCTCAGACCGAAGTTGTTGAAGTAAGTTTTTATAAGAAGCAGCTTTTCAAAGTGCATTTTTGCATTTTCATCCGGCATATTGTGGCATAAATCGAGCATACTAAGTGGTGAAGTGTACTAATGGATACTGTAATATATTTAAGGAAACCAATAATGTTTTTTTTAAGCTTAGGTGTTGTCTGAAGTGTTTAGCGCAAAATTATGAAGACGGGACAAGTAGGGAGAACACGTACACAGGCGCTAAAGGTGTTGTCGTCACTGGCCGAACATTTTCACCTTTTTCGGTTGGTCTAATTGCATCATGGCATAATACAATATTATAGCAATAGAGCATGATTAGAATTGCAGAATTGGTGCTCACAAGAGAAGTGCAATTTAAGATTGAATGAGTTGGCTAAAGGCAGGAGGAGCAATTCATAAATTAGGGTAATTAGGGACCTTTGTCTTGTGGTGAATGTGACGATCACTGTGACACCTTATTAGCTTGAGTTCGCAGCATAGATGAAATTGTTCTGATGATGTGACCACCTACCTTGTGGTATATGGGGAGAAAAATCTCTGCATCTCTTTACTTCAGTGCTGAACGAAAGAAGGGGAATTTTTTCAAAGGACTCGTTTGTTGGACACAACAAAATGAATCCAACAGACAGTTAGGCCAAGGAAAACATAGGGGACATTAATTGTTTTCTTCAACTCCAGTGTAGTGCAGGTAGAGCATTGGACACTTGAGTTGAAGGTTGTGGGTTTGGATCCCACCAATGGAAGGGGTGATTTTTTGTACTATTTAGTTAATTTAAATTTACGTCATAATTACTACACTACAGTTGAAGACAACAATTAATGTCCCCCATGCTTTCCTTGGTCTAAATGTTTGTTGGATTCATTTGGTTGTTTATTTCAATGCTGTGTTGTGTTGGGCAGTACACTAATGTGAATTTCGAGCAGCCACTGTTAATAAGTGTGGCCTACGATAAACTGCCCGTAAAAAGGACTCTGTGCTCGTTTCTCTGTGCAGAAGAGCAGCAACCCATGTTTCCTGACCACTGTGGGATTCCTAAAAAAGCAAGCGTGCGCTACCACCGAGGTCAAGCTCTGTGTTTACGATGTCCGGGAACGAGTTACCTCCACTGTGAGTGACATGTTTTTGCTTTCTTTTATCTCCACAGTGCCACATTGAAGTCCACTTGTCTAATGAAGGTTTTTCTGTTCATTTTTAGACTGTTTCTTTTTTTGCATGTGCACTTACAGCATGTGTGTAAAACAAATGATAGTGAGTGGGTTTTAAAAAAGTTGATTAGACTGAGGAGAGAAATTCGAACCAATTTTATAGTCTATACATGTCAGCTTGTGAGCATTGTCAATAATTTTTTTCCAGAAGCCTTGTATTTATAGCCAGCAAGACACCATTCCCAGTTCAGAATTGAATAGTTACGACCACTTCCCTGGTTAGTTACCACCACTTGGCTTTTTTTTTACCCCGAGGCAGTAAAGTGTATGGTGCATACATCTTTATCAGTAAACAATACCCCCTTTAAATGGAACATATTTCCGCGGTCCCTTAGAGCTTTTTTTTAATGAGGTTCTACTGTGTTTAAAGGGACACTAAAGGCAAATATTAAGTCGACGTTGATTGTTGAAATAACGGTCCAGAAACCTCGTAGTGCTACTTTTGTGCCAAGGAAGTGCTTATTTTGAAATAAAATCATGTTTTAGTGGTCCGCATCGCGTTAGCGCACTTCAAATAACCCGCCTGAAAGCGGTGTTTCTCACGTCACTGCTGCCGTGCCCAACGTTGCCCGCCTTTACTGCACGGCGGCGTGCGCCATTCGGGCATCCGGCAACATCACATGCATGAGGCATTTTGTCGAACTTTCTGTCAGAGCGACTTTTACTAGCGCGCAAAACACACGCGGCAGTACGTGATACCGAAACTACCATTAGACGCGACTGCGTGAGCGAAGCAGTGTGCCGGGCGAAGCGCATTTCGGCAAAAACAGAACATTTAAACCATGTGCGCCGTTCCCCATGGCAATGCCAAAGAGGTTCTTTTTTCCATGAATCAAACAGAAACGAACAAACAGCATTTTATTACGTCTCTTGATGCACGGAAGGTTCTTTTTTTATTGCTGCTAGTTTCATTACTAGTGATTAATTGCAGGCAGACTCATTCGTCATCGGGATCATTTTGAAAATGTGCCGCTCATGGCGCTCATCGTGTGATACATTTAGCTTAATTTCTAGGTAAGTTGGGCACTGCTGTTGATAATATTGCCGTTTTAGATGTTGTCATACATTGAGCTTTCACTCTGACATAAATTGTTATTTGCCTTTAGTGTCCCTTTAAATGGTAAAGGCATGTCACGTTAACTGTCGTGTTCCCCTCTACGGAGTTTCATAGCGGTTACAAAGAAAGCCTGCAATAAAGGCTTCCTGCGGTCGTCACACAGCCGTCAAAGAAATAATAGGTTTTTCAAAGCAGGTGCGAATTTACTTAATTTTTGCTCATGTGATGGCAGCACCCACAAAAATTGGCTCAAGTTTACTAAAAGAGATGTAGCCCTTGCCTGGGAAAAATTGTGTAGAATTCTTGGATGTATCATAAGCTTCCCATTTACACATTTCTTGTGTGTTTGCTATTGCTGCTTTTTCAGAAAACTTTGCTAGGCGAAGCCACATTTGCCCTTGGCACACTAGTCCAAATGCCTGGCTGCTTCCTCCGTCTTGCCCTCATGTAAGCCTATCTTCTTTAAAAAACGTTGCTGTGTTTTTCAATTGCACATGTTACTGGAAGGTGTCTGGCAGCATGGCCCTCTTTAAAACAACCTTTGTTTTTAAGCCATAATATCTTTGTTTAATTTGATCATTAAATATTCTCTGCGTCTCCATCAAGATTTTTAAGCCATGATCTCTTTGATTAGTTTGATCATTAGATATTCGCTGCACTTCCAGCATGATGACATTTGTCATAAATGCATTTTTCTTTTACCCATCTGCAGATCACCGTCCTATGAAAATGTGGGTTTTGTGACTGTGACTGCCAGGGAACTTGAACCAGAGCTTACCATGGCAAGCAAAAAGGATGCACAGGACCTTTTCTGGCCTACGGTATGATGACAGGTTTCAGTTTGTGTAATCTAGTTTGTAAAAAGTGCTGCTTTAATTGCTGAAGGAAAACTATGAGCTGGGGAAACACGATGATTTTACAGGTTGGTAAGGGGCTGCAAGGTGAGGGCCCTTTGTCATTTCTTTTGTGATGCAGTGCTAACTAGAAAGGCTCTGAACCTAAGTTGCTCAAATTTACTAAGCGGTGGGTTTTAATGTCTCGAAACTTCACAGTTAGCTTTGAGGAATGGCGTAGGGGAAGGGGGGATTTAGACTGCTAACATTTAATGTGTGGGGTTATTTTTTCCCAAACCATCCGATGCAGGTGTTTTTGCATTATATTGTAGTGTGGCTGCGTTGGCAACCGAGCATCAAAATGGTTACTTTCTACTCGGCAGCTGAGCACCATTTTCTCTGGACCACCGTGACTTGTCGGTTTGAGCTGCACACGCACTGTGACTTGTTCCTAACATACCATAAATTGCGGTGCACGCTCTGTTTTTCAATGCCAGGAATATAAAGTGCAGTGCGTACTGTTAGTTGTAACGCACCCCGACTTTCCTACTTTTTATCTAGGAAAGTTTTCCCAATGACATACATAAGCAACAACGGCGTGTATGTGAACTTCGTTTGCGACTCATTTACGTTTGCAGGCGGATCGGCGTCGCACATACTCGTTGCCAGCGTGCATGCCACGTCGTGCCTGTACACCTCTGCACGCCCAGCTCAGGATTATTTTTGACGGCCTCAGCTCCAAGACATATCGTTTCCACACGGGCTTGGGGGCTGAACTGCGAGTGCATGAAATTATGGCTGAGAGCAAGCTGTCCTTCTCTTTCCCACAGCTGCTCCTGTAAGTGTTGCCTGCCAGTAACTTTAATGAGAAGACTGGCAGCAGTTTTCTTTTTTTTTTTGCATTGATCAAGTATTGGCATGGGTGGATATTCGAGTGCTTCGAATATTCGAACTAGCTTCCACACAAATTTAAATTATTCGAAATTTCGAAGTATTCGAAATGAACGAATAGACACATATTTGACCACATGTAACCCCCCTGTAAAGGTGGTTTCACTGCAATGCAGGAGTGCTACGCCGTGAAATCAGCTATCCATGGGAAACCCACACTGTCGCGGGGCCACACATCAAGGTTTAAATGTACATATTGCCTTCACGTCGATTAACTATTTTTCAGTTTATGAAACATTATTCAGGCTTATATGTGCCAAGTATAGTAAATTTTAAAACATAATGTATTTTACCGCTAAGAACTTGCACCCTGCTGCTATTCAAATCTTGTTACTAGTATTCAAGGTTGAAGCAATTCATTTTGAAGCAAAAAAGTGACATTTGCACATGCATAGCTCCAATTCTTAAAAATATTGTGCAAGTTATTTGGGTCATGACAAATATGCTTATTTTCTTTCTGATATGTGATATGTACTATTCAAACTATTCGTTTCGAACCTCAAGTTTACTATTTGCCTATCCCTAAATTTGACACATGCCTTTTTCTCCAACTTACTGAACACCTCGATGGAGGCTTCTTATTGGATGTCCTTGTATAAGTACAGTGATGCAACAAAAGTGCGCCAGCTTGACTTCCCAGTTATGCTCACTCTATTTTACCTTGGAATCAAAATATTGTGTCATTAAACTTTCTTTCTTGCCTTCTTGCATGACACTAGAAATCTATGGATAAATGAAGAAAAACAGCTGATGGACACTGTCACTCATCTGAGAGAGGTACGTCTGCAGATAGCTTCATGAAGTAATGGCTTCATAAATTGTATTTGCTGCAATTTGTCTAAGGGTCAGTGATTAGTGATATAAAAGCATTCAATGAGCTATGAGCACATGTTTTGGGATTTCAACTATCCACTTGCAACTGGTCGGTTAAAAGACAATGTTAAACAACTGGATAGTTAAAGGTGCTTTATCCACATGTGCCGTTGTGCTCTAGTAGATGACATGTAGTTGAGTGCTGTCGGGTGTGCGTCCACTAAACCATGGTAGTGTGCCAGTCCCTTGCAAGGGTGCTCTGCTTGTAGCAGACACACACGTTGCTGTGTTCACTGTCACAAAGCTCATGACTGTAGAGGGTATAAAACTAAAGGCCGTGCAGTTTGTCTGCTACAATGAAATGGGAAAGTTTGGTCTTTATTTTCCTGGCTTTTAGTCTGTGCTTCTCCACCCCATCAATAAAAAAAAGCTTTGAAGAGCAATTTCAGCTTGACTTAACATCACTCTTCAGCATCTCTTGGTTTATGGTATTGGAACATGTTCGCTACCTCCGCTCTCATCTTGCAGCTGAGCCCCGAGTGGCAAGCCAAGCAGCTTTTAGCCATAGAGCGTCACCTTCTGCGGATCAACACTTACTCGGAAGCCCTGGAAAACCTTGCCAAGCAGCGGGGTGCCCACTTCAAACCGTCCCGATCCAAAGGGCTCGTTTCGCTGGAGTTTGCCCCTGTCAACATGCACCTGCAGAGGCTTTGGGTCCACAACACAACTAGCCACAAAAGTGAGTCCAATATTTGCGGACTGTTTTCTTAGAGTGTTCAGAAATTAAGCAGCAGTTGTCGATTCTCTGCCCTGAAGCAATTGACATGTTGACCCGAGACATTGCTCACCTCTGAAGAAGTACTGCAGACTATATGTAGAATGCCATAGCTTACTTGTTTGGGTGCTTAAGGAGCAGCTTGCAGTAGCCACTGGAGGTACTACATTAAAGCCTATCACTAGTACTTTAGTTGAAGCTTATTACTAGTACTTTATGTTCTTTGCGAAAGCTTGTGTTAATGAATACTCACCATCGAGCTCTGTGAGTATGAGAGTGATAGGTGAGAAGGAATATGTGACTGTGATTCATTGTTTTAAGATGGGAGCAAAAGGAAACACAATTGTGTACTTAAATTTAAGTGCACAGTAAAGAACAATTGTTAACAGAATTACTAATATCGTTCCTGTAGAAAAGATGATAAAGAAACGCAGCCACCCAGAAAAGGCTGGCTGCGTTTCTTTATCAAAGAAGAAGAAGAACGCATTCTATCATGGTTACGTGATGGCTTCTGGTTCAGTTTTTCTATACCTGCTAATGTCTTAGCATCTACAGCACCCTTTATGATACTCTTCCTCATTACATGCAGCGGAGTGTCGGGCCATTAAACCCCACAATTTCATTCATATTTACATGTGAATATGAAACGCAGTTCACATGTCTGGCAGCTCTCTGCTTTTCATGTGATCCCTGAATGGCGTGACTCAACGGAGCGGAGCGAAAGAACGAGGAAGCGACATACTCTCAGTCACACTACTTAAGGGTCAGCCAACTGGCACTATTTTCAGTTCTCTTCTGCTCTTCACATACAGTGAAATTTCTGAGAAATTACACCTCTAGGAAAAAGAGGTGAACAGTAACTTGGGACATTATGGTAGTAAATTCATATCAACGTACAAACTCTTATTAAAGTCAAGCGATTTGGAATGTTTGGGACTATCCTTTTTTAAAAGCAGCACTTCTATATTTGTCTTTCACAGAATGTGTTTACGATGTGGTCACAGTGGGGGCATTTACTGCTTACGCCCAAAAGTTCCTGCACGGCGGCCTCTACAAACTACTAAATCAGCTGAAGAATGCCTACCCCTTGTTGCAGTGAGTTGCGCTTTTGTGATTTTTAACAAGTCTCTGAAGATGCCTTGGCACAATAAGTTCATGTCATCATTCCTTTTTCAACCTTTCTAAATGGCTGTTGCATGAGTGTGAAGGTAGTCAGCAAGGCATACTATTTTTGGCAGCATTATATTAAGTGAAAAAGCTGCTCTCATCACTCACTAATTAGCTTTTTTTAAGCCTAAATGAGAGCATGAGTTAATTGTTCTTCATGTGAGGTGCTCAGTGTTAGCAGATGGTGGTGTGGCCTTTTAACAGTGATAATGCCATTGTCACTTTTTCATTTGCAGAATTTTTGTGTTTTGTAAATGTGGTACGTAGCAATTTTGAACACTAATTCATTGGTGCGTTATGCACACAATAAACCAACGCTTCTTGTTGAGTTTACCATCCGTGGCATAATGTTACTAGGTACACTAATGCGGGGAGAACGTGTTAAGGGAGATGGCCATTGCAAAACTCACTAAAGCAAAATAGTTTGACATGGTGATAAAAATAACTGAATCTGGTTTGACGTGATCGTGTGAATTTACTCTTAGTTTATAGGCGACTAACATCACCAATTTCTGTAAATATCATGTTTGTAGCCCTTATAGTGGCTTTGTCTTTTCGTTTGAAAAGGTTTGCCTGCTTAAATTGCAGAAAGTGCTGTGACTTTCATTGCATCTCAGGCGGGAGGGCCAACCGTCCATACTGGGTCCCGACCGGCTATCGACAGCGGCTCAGGCTGTGCTCAGCATTGAACATATCAGGGAAGACATTGAAGCCGATGTCCAGCAATTGATGCAGTTGGCTGATTTAAAGGATATTGTGGGCATGGAGGCTGCAGCCACCAAGATTAGTGACAAGGTCTGTTGTTGTATATATTGTGTGTGCAGCAAAATTTTTGACATTGCAGCAAGGTGGAGAATTTGTCCTAAACGAGGATAAATCTTTTGTCTATCAAGAAGCTGTCTTTTAAAAAAAATGCATATGAACTTTTTAGTATTGTGACATAACTGTGATGGGGAAGTAGGCTGCAGTAAGAATGGTAAATATGGAAATCTTTATTAGAAGAACTTGTGCCCACAAATAAAAGCTCAAAGCATAAGCAAGGCGCACTGTACACTGATGGCAGCGATCACGGCCGTCGGCCATCGGTAATCTGATTGTCTGTGCAGCTTGTCGGTTTTTATATGCGAGTAATTGAACTTTCCAGTGTTATTGCTGGTGCTCACTTAGCTCGTGAATAATCTTAAATACTCGCGTCCTGCACGTAATCCTAACAGAAAAATCTGAAACAATCACGTAGCTTCCCAAACATTGCAGCGCGCCCTGCGCCAAGCGATGTTAACGGTTTTTGTGGCTGAAGTCCAATCCCACATAAAAATAAGCACGCGTGGCAGTATATAACTTTTTGTGCTATGGGTGGGTGGGTGTAAATTTTTCATTTTCATGAACTTGCGTTCTTCTTGAAGTATTGAGATTTCTAAAAAAATGGCACCAGAAATGTGTCATTTCAGAAAAAGCTTAGTTGGTACCCCTTCCGGGATTTGGCCTTTGATTTTTTTGAAAGCATGTCTTCTCAGTTGGGCTTGAAAATTCTAGCTGCATTGCTCCATGTTGCCTGTTGACAACTCGCCACGGGTGAGGCTGTAACATGCTTTTCTACTGTCTTCACACCCAGGCCAAGCAGTTGACAACGCTGTGCAACCCACTGTTGGTCGACGAAGCACTGACTATTTGGGAAGGAGCTCGTCTTATCCAGCCAAACAATGACATTTCCAGTGCTGGTAAGACGTCTCCGAAGTGTTCTCTCCGGCCTCCACCAGTGGCACGTCTCAAGTCTGCATCCTTGCCACGAGAGTTTCCGGCACCGCCGGGTGCATCATCTGGTAAACAAAACAATATAAATGGCTTTCCTTCTTTTTTTAAATATCTGCACTACATTGAGGACTTTATCGGATTTCTCATCTTGTGAGACAAAATTCAATTTACGTTGTCACACTTATGTCTATGTCATCATGCAACATTTAAAATTGTAATAGATTAAACATGATACACATTGCCACATTATCAGACCCAGAGGCATGGCTTTCAAGGAGGAGTGGACGATGCACCAAAAGTCCATTGGGGGGGGGGGGGGGGGGAAGCGCTCAGGTGGACTGTATTCAAAGAGGGATGAGAGGGGGGTGGAGTCTAATTGCACCCTTCCCTCTTGCTCTTAACAGATGCCCCTGATTGGTTACGCCGTTGATTCAGATGTGCCCATGATATGTGGTTCCTTAAACATACGGATGTCACAGCTCCTTGTAGAAAAATCGTCACGTATTATCAATCATGTCAAGAACAAATTTCTCTAGCATGTTCTCAAACTGGAATGGATACCACCAAGTAATGTACCATGCGTGATGACATAAGAAAGAGCACATTGGTTGCACTGTTTAATATGCTGACCACCAACTTCATTTATTGCTATTGCCGATGCCAAGTTTTACCTCAGCTGAGCAGAGGGCACAAGAAGAGCTTCTTTCTAAGTTGGCACGTATATAGCATCAGTATTACTATCCATAGCCTCACTGTGGAAATGTTTTCACTCACAAAAGAAATTGCCCCTCTTGTTCATGTATTGAAGATGTGATCCTGTCATTTTGTGCTCATACTCTCTTGCAGGTTCCCCATCTGACGAGTCCTCTGGTGACGAGGCGCCCATTGATTCACTGTCGGTCAATGGAAATGTGTGCAGTGCTCAAGTTCGCCCCATGCCTCAGCTGCATAAATCAGACTCTATGTACTCAACTGAGGAGTCCCGTTTTTCTGGCCTTTCAGAGGAGTTTGAGCCTCTTGTGAGTGTCATTTTTTGCATAAGTGCATGCTGTGTATATACAGTCAAATCTCGTTACAACGAACACCACATTAACGAACATTTCAAATTAACGAACTTTTAAGAAATCCCGTGCCGACTGCTTATAGTTTCAATGTAAAAATATTTCACTACTACGAACTTCAGAATAACGAACATTTCAGAATAACGATCGTTATTTAATTCCCGTGTAATCTTTACAACACCTCAGTACTACGAACTTATATCCCGAAATGTGAGGATTCTTAGATTTCAGTGTATCGGTCATGGCAGTCGGAGCTGTAAGGTAGCAGACGACGCAGCGCGAAGGGCGGACGCCCTCCTGCGAAAACCTGAGATGGCACGGGAGGAGAAAGACGCGGGCGGAGAACTTTTTTTTTTTCCCTTCGTTGCGGAGGCGACAACGCATCAGGTTTCGTAAAGGCCCAACCGCATGCATAGCACGCGACTTTCGAGCGAAGGCGACTGCGACAAACGGGCTCCGTCGCGCTGCTCGATTGAAAACTATTGCGCGCACGCAGGCAAATTACGAAAAAGAATTACAGAGTAGATGAATGACAACATGCCAAATTTATTATTGTCTTGTTTGAGATAAAGATGCCATAAAAGCGTTTCGGGACTTCCTTTTTTCGCAATCTTATGTTTAACCGCGTAAGTAGTATCTGCTGTGATCCCATGGGGCGCCCGGAAGCGTACGCTGCCTACGCTACGTCGCACTTTGCAAACTGCGTTATGTTGGGGTTAGTCCACGAGGCGCATCTCGACAACGTTTCCTCTTCCGCAGCGCCTCACATCGTTGCTTCGCAGGAAGAAGGGCTACCTCACACGACGACGATGTTGACATTGCAGCAAGCTACCACCAATGCAGCAAGCTACCACCGAAACATCAAAACGAACCGTCGATCATAAATAACGATAAAATACGGCCGCTGCCTCGCTCTCCGCGTGAGATGGGGCTGTAAATAAGGTAGTCTATAACTTGCATTCCTTGAAGTACGCGCCGATTGGAAGCATCACGAGCAAATTGCAACCGAAGCGAGGGTCAGAGATGCTGCCATGTTGTTGGATATCGTCATGCTCACTTCCGGGCGACAAGCGATGTTTCCTGGCTTTCCAGAAACCTGGGATGCTATCGCGGAACGATTCTATTTCAGATTCCAATGCCTTTCGTGCTTTTCGCGCTTGGCCAGTGGTCAGAACAACGGTCCGTCCGCGTTATCAGCGCGATCAGCCAGCCGTGTGGAATCGGAAATAGCATCATTTCGCGATTGCACCCCTGCGACAAGCGACGGCGATGGATAGCCCTCCGCGACAGCAAATCCTGTCGGCCGTCGCTCAAAACTCGCGTGCTTGCAGTTGGGCCTTAAAGGATTGCAGCGATGACATGGACGACGATGTCACGGTAGCACCCGAAGATCGCGACGAGTCCGTGTCGGCCACAGATGCGTTGGACTACTTGAGGAAACTCCGCATATTCATAGAAAAAAGCGGAACAGCGACCGAAGCGGCGGATAAAAATGTGGACGGTCTAGAATCGTTCGTGACGCAGAGTTTGTGCTGCACCCGTCAAAAAAACGATCACGGACTATTTCAAATAAACGTGCCTTGTCTGACGTTCACGTGTGCATTGTTGTGAGAAACGAGTTCAAGGACGTACCGTTGCAAAGGTAGGACGTTTGCGTTACTGAAATTCTATTGTTATGGTAAATTTTTGGGCTTTCACTATAACGACCTTTCAGAATAACGAACATTTTTCCGCGGTCCCCTGAAGTTCGTTATACCGAGATTTCACTGTATACAGTAAAACCTCACTAGTATTAGTAAGTACTTTAGGCAATACAGTAGACTCTCACTAAACGGAAATCTGTTAAGTGATATTGCTGCTTAAATGGAACAACTGCCTCCTACTATGATTGGTTTTGTACCTGAATACTGCAATTCTGTTCATCTCTCACTAAACGAAACTACTGTTAAATGCAACACATTTTTTTGGTCCCTTCAAGTTTCGTTTAACGAGAATCTACTGCATTTGCTATGGCCGTGCATTTATTTTTTGTTGGCGATGGCACATGTCAGGAGATTCAAATTTGTACTTGGTAGTTACTGCATATTTCTGTTTAGCACATAGTTACGCCCCGTTCCCAGCAAGTGCATATTAACAAGGTTTTACAATACAAAAGGGCATGGATGTTGTACAATCGCGAGTATGATATAATATGAGGGGTAATCACTGAAAAAGAATGAATAGAGGGAACTTGTATTCACAGTATATAAATTTCTATATACTGTAATGCAAAGAGAGCATAAGTTAACTGCGTTCTATGTGCACATACTTTATGTCATAAATCATCATTATCTACCTAAAACATAAGTGCATAAAGTGCAGCGTTTATTTTGAGAGAGAGAGAGAAAAAAGTAATTTTTACCTTTGTTGGGTTATTCGATTAAGATGTAGTGAAGGGACTAAGGCTGCACTTGAGAAAACAACAAACTCAGCAGCAATAATCGAACAGGGACAGTCTGAAAGCTGAAATCGAGCTTACATTTTTAGGCACTGCATAAGGCATTTTTATTGTTGTTCAAGGAAAACTGCCGATCTGTAACTGCATGATAATGTATGCGCCTGTTTATGGAATACACAAACAAATTTTGAGACTTATTGAACTTAAAAGGTTTTGGGGGGTGCACTTACTTATCCATATTTTTTCTTAAAACTTTGTTAAGTCACGTAAGCTGTTAACTTGGCTCCGTTGCTTCGAGGCTTTAAACTAGGCTTGTGCGAATAGTAAATTTTAGGTTCGAAGCGAATTCGAAGCGAATAGTGATTTTGGTCGAATAATTTCGAATCGAATTCGAATAGTATATATCATGTATTATAAAGAAAAATGAGCATATTTGTCATGACCCAACCAACCTGCACAACGTTTTTTTTAAATTGTAACAAGGCATGTGCAAATGTCATTCTTTTTGGTTCAAAGGAAGTGCAAACAACTTTTAATAGTAGCAGGATTTGGCTTTCGGTAGAATGCAAATGATAACCTGTAAAATATGTTGCATTTTAAAATTTACTATGCTTGGAGCATATAAGCCGGTATAACAAGTTTTTAAGCTTAAAAAATGATGAATCGATGTGAGGGAATATGTTCATTCAACCTTAAAGTGGGGCTTCGCGGCAGTGCGAATTTTTTCTGGAAAGGTGTATTCACGGTGTAGCACCCCTCCACTGCAGTGAAACTACCTTTACAGGAGGGGTTACAAGCGGGCAGTGCGGATTTTCTTTGGAAAGGTGTATTCACGGTATAGCACCCCTCCACTGCAGTGAAACCACCTTTACAGGGGGTTATAAGCGGACTAATATACACCTATTCGTTCATTTCGAATACTTCGAAATTTTCAATAATTTAAATTCGAATCGAAGCGAATTCGAATACTGTATTATTTGTTCGAATATTCGAAGTGCTCGAATATTTGCACAAGCCTACTTTAAACGCATTAGGCTCTATGGATTGTGTCAGGAAATTGTAAGCATTCTGTTAAATGTAAAACATTATAAAATCAGGTTTCATTAATTAAGGCTTGACTGTACTTTCAGGACCTGACTCACCTAAACATCCGTGCCAGCATCATGTGTATGGTGGGGAGGGTGCAGCATCTTGCTCATGCGGATGATGATCAACACGTAGACGATTCAGAGCTGCTTGACCCCCTGACCCCGTGCAGCACACCGGGTGACATGTCGCCTTGGCAAGCCGAATTGGCTCCAAGTGTGCGGAAGCTGCGTCAGTCTATGGCATGCCTCCAGAAAGTGGCCCGGTTCACGTACGCATTGCTGTCCCTCAAGGTACTTGTCACACTTGAGCAACATGAGGCATTGTTGTGTCACTGTTGTTGCCATTGAGAGCTGTTTGCAGTGGTCTGGTGTTCTTGTTCCACGAATGTTGAACCTTGAAGCCCACTCTTTATAACAACTTGAAGACTTCGAAATCACTGATAAGCTTTGCTTAATGAAAAGGAAGGGCACCTAAAAGCATCCTGCTGGTTTCCCTCATTGCTCCAGTACTAGTATTTGCGGGTTTGTGAACCACGGCTACTTGTAAAGAAGCAAAATGTGAAAAATCATCCTTTTGATTGGTTGGCTTGTGATGAACATTTCAAGTGACCAGTTGAAGCATGTACCCTTTCAAGGGCAGGCAGTGTTCAAGCAGCCCATATGTTGAATTAAGGAGTAGTAACTTGTTTTCAAGCAAAGTAGAAAACTTTTTCCTGTGATTTCAAATATTTGCATGCAAATATCTTCTAGTGACCACATGTAGTGTGTGGGCATGGAAGTTTCATGTGTTACTAAAATTAACTTGTTTATTTCCGGGTCGACCTACCAGGAGCCACCACCATCAGCGTCGCTGAGTTACTGTGTTCGTCAGAGACGAGATATCTGCTTCTCTCACGCGGTGAGTGCTTTTGAGAGAGATATTTGAAGCGTGCAGTGTTACCATAGTAAACACCGTAAACAGCTTATATGTGTAATGTCTGCAGTGCTGTACTTGCGATTATTGAACGCAATCATGAATGCGACCTGAGGGTTGAAATGTTGGGAATCTGAGAGAAACCTGGAGGTTTCATTGTGACAGCCATGTCAGAATCTACTTGTAAAATTACTGTAATACCTGTAACAGCTGAATATTTATTAATAAATTCCGATTCTCATTCGCATTGTCCTTATCCCATAAAGAACTGTCCAAAACACACCTGTGGTGTGTTGCGTTTTTGTACATCAGTATAGAGCTGCAATGTTTTTCACCCGCTGAATGCTGCTGATGGGTGTGGGCTCATCATCATCTTCTCTTGCCTGATGAATGGATGAACTTTTTAACATCCTTTGCCTGAAAAAGTTTGGCCAGACTAGCAGCTCAACTAAGCTCATTATTCTTAACACATACACGTACTACATTTCATTTTTCACTCCTTTTTGCTTTTCATTCTTCAGTTGATTACATAGAATTATTAACAGATACCTTTTCACTGTTGTCCTCTCCCTCACATCCTTTCGTTATCCATGGGCGTATATATACTTCCTTGTACGGAATAAAGCAAAAAAGTTTAGTTGTAAGTCAGTGCTTGGTCCGTCTCTGTCCTGTTCATGCTGTTTCGCGTTTTCTATGAACATGTAGCAACCAGCCCAAATAAGCACTTTAGTACGTACTACATGTAGGTTTTGGCTTCATTGTACGCATCAGTTAACTTTAGTAGTTCTGCCCAACCGGCTGTGCGTTAGTCTACACGACGAACGAGTTCTCTTGCCTCTCAAATGTTAAGCTGCTAATGCACATTGAGGCTGTCAACTAACAGCAGCGAGGCTCTCTTATGACCATGGGCGAGGCATCTTCCTTGAGCAGTCATTCCTCGCCACCCGGTTCCTCTACATTACCTAACACTTCTAGTGTTTGGCGCTGGGTTACTCACTAACACCACGAAATTGCTCCACAAGTGAACAATTGGTAAGATTTACCTAGTTGCGCTGTTTGTAAATAGTTTCCTTGTACCCTCTCTGCTGTTGTCTCTTCTAGTCCCTTTCACTCCATTCTCGCAAACCTCCTCATTCTGTGTCGTACAGTTACAGCATGGTCAGCAGTTTTCTTTTCTGCCTTTTCCTTTAGTTAATTTTTTTAATTTTAACAAACAAGCAGTTACTACTACTACTACTACAGACATCCCTAAAATGCGCACAGCTGCTACCACTACATCACACAGCTGCTTTATTGAGGCTTAGTGATACACTTTCTTGTCTCTACTTTTCTTGAAAGGGAACAGTGTTTCTTCTGGGATAAAGTGATGAGAGTAAATACCATTAGTACCAGTCTGATTCATTTCACTGGCTCTGCATTTAGCAGCTCTCCTACTAGTATAATAAAAAGTACATAAATGTGAGATACTTTGTCCACATATTGAGTAAAGCTCAAAGTGTATATCAGCTTTGTTACAGAACAGCAATCTGCTGCACGCAAATTACAGTCTAACTTGCTGCTTTTCATTCACTGTTGCCATTTCAGCTGACGTCTCTTGTGGCCGGCCTCATGTCCAAACTATGGTGCCAACAGACAGACCCTCTGTTTGTGCACTGCCTGACCACGTTTGGTGTGCTGGCCCAGTTCACTGGTCTCCTCAGCTGTCATGGAGATGAGCTAGCCATGCTCGAAGACATGGTTGTGACCATAGATGACCTTCGACGTGTTGCCTTTTGGCTCGAACCGGCTACAAATGTCTGCAGCCCAAAGCCTCGTGTTGAGGGAAGCCGGTGTGTGCCTCCGTTTTGCACGTTTTGACCCGGTGCAGCAATGTAGTACAGGGTGATTTTTTTAGAGCAGACCCATCTCGTTAGGCTGTAGTTTTGTTACAAATTATCCTATTTTAATGCGGTTTGCGGCAAAAGATTCAGGATGGATGGAAATTTAATGGCCCATCCAGTTTTTTTTATGTGCAACGCAAAAAAATATAAATAAATAAAGAATAAAGAAAACCGCGACAATCCGCGAAATTCTATACAACAGGGATCGCATACTGTTGAAGGCAGAGCATTGTGACTTCTTATTTATTCTTTTTTTTGGCATTGCACATCAATAAATGGGACAGGCCATTAAATTTTCGTCCTTCCTGAATCTTTTGTCACAAACCGCATTAAAATGGGATAATTTGTAACAAAACTACTACAGCGCAATGAAATAGGTCAGTTTTAAAAGAATGACCTTGTACCTGGGACATTGAATGTTCCATTAGACTTGCACTTATTTTTGCAATTATTTTTTGGGCTAAAATTATGGATAAGTAACACATGACTCAGCTATCTAAGAGAGGAAGGTTATTGCGGGAGTTCAGTTAATAAAAAGGTGCTAGCTGTGCAATCTTTTAAGCTGCAACTTGAAAGTTGTAAATTATTCTTCAAGTTGTATTTGGATATTGTTATGTAAGTTGCAATTTGTACTAGGGAGCAGCTGTAGCTGCACAATGCAGTGGTATATTTGCAAGTTTCAGTTGCATGCTGTAGTTGTAATTGCAAGTTGCAGTTGCAGGGAGTAATCGTAGTTGCAACTTGCAGTTGAATGGTGCTGTCGTAGTCGTGAGTAGTGAGCTGGGGGAAGCTTTACGAACAAGTTATAATTGTGGACAGCAGTTTTAGGTGTCAGTCACTGTTACATAGAGCAGTGGTAATTGCAGGGTGTAACTGTAATGTAATTACGTGTTGTACTTTTATATGTATTTAAAGCACACAAAGTAGCACGCTTGACAATATTGCATACAAACAGTAATATTCCCCAGTGTTTTCAGCAGCAGTACTCTTGCATTCCAGTGTCTTCCTCTCGGTGCTGATCCCAACACCAGAGACAGTGATGGCCAGAGTGCCGCACAGGGGCCGCTTTCAGTTTAGCGTCGTCCCTGTATTTTTCAACGTTGGCATCAATGAACAAGCTACACTAGCTGAAAAGTAAGTAATACATATGAACAAGCGCCAATCTCTAGTAAACTACAGAGCTTGCTGCAGTCTTCTATTGTTAATCCTTGTTTCTGAGAACTTGAACCACTAAAGTTGAATGTAGTGTAAGAGTGTAAACTTGATGTGTTGTGCTTACTGAATTTACCACGGAACTATTTTTCGTTTTCTATTGGATCTGTTTACTCAAACTATAGATGAATCGTAACATGTATATCGTTGTGATACCAATACACGCACAGAACATTTTCAGAGGTGGTGTTTTTTTTAGAGCTGTGCGAATAGCAAAATTTTGGGTGCGAAGCGAATTCCAATAATAAAGGTTCAGTGCGAATCGAATCAAATAATTTTCGAATAATTTTCGAATATTTCTCAAACATTTTTCGAATACTTCGAAGTGAAATTACAGAAAAAAGTTGCAGAGAATCCCTAAGTATGTTCTTATGAGATAGCAACATGAAAGTTTCTTTTTGCTAGGTTGATGAAGCACTGGCACGAGGTGGTGTTTCATAGCTGTCTTGTCAAGAATGAGGCAATGTAGAGGCCGAATTGTATTTATGTACATGATTTGGTGCAACCAAAGTGTTGCCGACAACACTTTACACGTGATAGGCAAAGATGCCATTTCCTCAGCCTCTCCTCCTCTTTCAACTTCTGTGGAAGGCCAACTGATGTGGCAGACAAGGGTGTGCTCCCTTCAAGTCCGGAGTTCCAAATCTGCCTCGTAGACGTCGATATATAAGAACAGCTGAAATTTTGGATGCTAAAAAGCTTCGGCGTCCGATTTTTCGGACTTTCTGCCCAAATTTCAGGTCCAAAACAGCCCCCACCTCTACCACATCTTTCATCTCCATGCTGGAACCAGCGTTTTCTTGAGTTAATCCATTTGCGACCATAGCGGAGCTTGAAAGACAGCTTTGCCGCAATAAGGGGGTGTAATGAGGTGAAGCACATTGAAAATCTAGGGACCACTTTGAATCGGGCGTTGACTGCTTGGCCAAGTTCGACCGTAACGGAGCTTGAAAGGCAGCTTTGCCGCAATACCGGGGTGTGATGAGGTGAAGCGTATTGAAACTGTAGGCGTCACTTCGAATCTGACGTTGAGACGTTGACTGCGTCTTGGCCAAGTTAGACCGTAACGGAGCTTGAAAGGCAGCTTTGCCGCAATGCGGGGGTGTAACGAGGTGAAGCATAATAAAAATCTGTAGGGGTTACTTTCAATCGGACGTTGACTGTACTTGTTTTTTGTAAGTTCGAATAGTTCGAATAGTAAAATTTCAGTGCGAATCGAATCGAATAGCAAACACTATTCGAAAAATATTCGAAATTTCGAATATTCGCACAGCCCTAGTTTTTTTAATTGGGATTTAAAAATTTGCTTGTCGGTTAGTCGTAGCTTTATTAAGTGCAACAAAAATGTTTGTGCTTGTGACTGATGAAGGATACAAGCGTGTATTTCAAAGTGTAAAAGTGCCTCGCATTGTATTTCGATAGCTAACTTTCATTGTGGTGTTTCTCGGGTGAAGTTTCTCTGCGTTGAATCATGTTGCTCTGTCCTTTTATTATGTAACATCCTACTTCTCTTACTGAACAGTGCGGTGTCTTCATTTTAGCTTGGCCAGCTGTGTCCCATGTCAGTATGTCGATGTTTTTCACTTATATTTTAATAGAAGCCATTCAGCGTAGCCCCGTTGGCTTTGGCCTTTTTGCAGCTGCTTATGTATTCAAATCAATTACGCAGGGTTGGCGACCAGAGCTTTCAAGAGCGCATCAATCTGGATGGAGCAGCATCACTCAAGGAGTACCACAAGCAGTTCCAGAAATTTCCTATGCCAAAGCATGATACGCCAAGGGCTCGGAGTAAGCTCATTTGGCAGTGATACCTTGTCTTCTCGCTTGAGTATGATCGGTAATTCTAAATTTTTGAACTGCTCAGCACTTTTATATGCATAAATTTTGCTACACATCAGAGGCCTTACCGCCCGTGCGCTGTCAGTAATGTGATTTAACCTGTGTACAATGTAGTCAGGCTGCATTGAACTTGAACACTTTTGGCGTGACAAGCAGCGTAATCACTGTTTCGCTGTCCCAGAACAGGGATAAAAAATGCAGGATGCAATATTAATGTGCATTTCGCTAGTGTATGAATCGTCTAATGATTCTCTTACTATCACTTTGTTCTTAGACCTGTTTCGTTGCTGTAATGGTCTGGAAACACAGCTTGCAAATAGTTTGAAGTGAATGACAGCATGTACAAGAAGGACGAAGAGAGAACAACACTACGAGCTCTGACTAACAATGTTTTTCTTTATTGCAAAAGCCAATATATATAGAAACAAGAACAAAACACCAATGCGCGGACCACACAATCAAATCTAAACACAGGTGATGACAGCATCTTTTTATTCACGATTAAAACCTTTCTGATCACAAGCTTGTATAACAAGCTTTTAAACTTAAAATATGATTAATCAATGTGAGAGTATGTTCATTTAACCTTGAAGTGGGGCTTTCCGGCAGTACGGATTTTTTTTTTTTAGGTGTTTTCACAGCATAGCACTTCGATGCTGCAGTAAAACCGCCTTTACAGGAGGGTTACATGCGATGCCTTGCTTGCGGTGCCACTTTACATGCGGTTACATGCGATGCTTCAACATGCGTCTCAGAGAACACGAGAACAATCTTTGCCAGAAGGACGGGAGCAATTTCGCTCTTCGCTGTGCAGCCTGCGGGTGCTCACCAGACTTCCACACATGTAGGGTTTTGGGCAGGCATCGTCAAGAAAGTGTGCAGTTGATAGAGGAAGCCTTAACTATTCACAAAAAAAGGTTCTTCATGTGTCAGCATGGCTGCTATATCTCTAAGAGAAAGGAAAATCATTAGGCGTGTGTGAATATTCGAGCACTTCGAATAATCGTACGAATATTACGGTATTCGAATTCGCTTGGACACGAATTTAAATTATTCGAAATGAACGAATAGGTGTATATTAAAATAATGCATGTTGCTGGGCGAGTCGGTCGTACATCATGAAACAAGGTGCTGCGCAAAGTAAACACGGACAAGGAAGTGACAAGGAAGTCTGCGCCCGTCCTCGTTCACTTCCTTGTCCGTGTTTACTTTGCGCAGCACCTTGTTTCAGGTGTATATTAGACCGCATGTAACCTGCCTGTAAAGGTGGCTTCACTGCAGCTTAGAAGTGCTATGCCGTGAAAACTCCTGAAAAAAAATTTGCAGTGGCTTAGCTCGGCTATGCCAGGATATACGTAGCGTTAGCAAATTTTTAGCTATTATTCCTAGCTTTACAGATTGTCTAGGATTATTAGCCTTCTTCTGTTCATTCTTCGTACGCTGAACCGCTAATTGCCAGGCAACTACTTCGGGATCCGATGAGATAAGCTTCTCGGCTCTTCTGCGCCGTTGAGCAGCATTTGCGCTCTCCTTCTCTATGGCGTTACCCACCTGCAAACGCCAGTCAGAGGCGCTATCAAGCGGCCCCAGCGCAGTGTCAGACGGCGACTGCACAGCGAAGGCAAATAGCTGCGCGCGCGCCGGCGCCACTGTGTCTATGTCTACGACGTCACTCCTCTCGAATGCGGCGCAGATCAGCAGTGGCGAGCCGCGCGCAACGGTGGCGGAGCCTGCGCACGCCGCCGCCAGCGTGTCTGCCGCGCCTACGACGCCACTCCTCCCGAACGCGCAGACCAGCAGCGGCGAGCCACGCGCGGCGGTGTCGGAGAGCGCGTGAGATGCCAGCTCCAGTGACCCAGCTGTGTGACATCACTGATCCTTGCGCATGCGCAGCACAGCTCATGACCCTCCACGCGAAATCGGCTCCGGCTAGGCAAGTGTAGCTAACGCTACAAAAAAAACCTGCACTGCCGCGAAGCCTTACTTCAAGGTTAAATGAACATACTCTCACATTGATTAATCATATATTATAAGTTTAAAAGCTTGTTATACAGGCTTGTGATTAGAAAAGTTTTAATCGTGAATAAAAAGAGGCTGTCGTTGTCTTAGTTTAGATTTGATTGTGTGGTCTCGCGCATGTGGGGCATGCTGTTCTATTTTCTATATATTGTGACGTAGCAGTTGACACGCCTTTAATATGCCTTCGAGACTTGGTGAACCGATCACATCCGAGGCACAGCACAATCTCCAGATGTGTCCCCACAAGCGAAGATGATGAAGAACACCATGTGATGATGATAATGTACAGATGACGGAGAAGTGCCTGACAAATGCCCACAATATTTCCTTGGTGCAATAAAGAAGAATGTTGTTAGTCAGTGCTCATGGTGTTCTCCTTTCGTCCTTGTTGTGCGCGCTCTCGTTCACTTCAAACTATGCAACGCCAACTGGCCCGTCGTCGTTCCCTTTTGCAAATAGTATCAAACAGTCTTAATATTTGAATTTGTTAATCCAATTTTATTACTTTCTCTGCTTGCCAAATTTTGCGACAATTTCTTTTGCAGGCAACATTGTCGTATCTATCCTTATTGCTATGTGACGTTAGAAAATTTTGCTACCCATCACAACTTTGCCGTAAAACCAGTGACACCAGGTTTGACGCTTTAAGGTGAACTTTACTTTGAAACTATATAGTTCTATATGAGCAGTATTTCCAACTTTTGTGCTCTTTAAGTGAAATCTTTTTATGTGGAAGATGCATATGCCAGAGTTTCTACAACTTCAAAATTATGTGTAAGTACTCCTATATAATTTCTTTTCTGTGCTCTCTGAGGCACTGTTGTCCGATGACATCTGATGGTTTCTCACTCAATATAGATCTCCTTCGTTTTACTGATTCATGATATTATTACTTATGTGTTATGGCGAGGTCATGCTTTGATGCTGCTTGCTTTGAAACTGAATGAAAGCCTTCAAACTCGACTTCAGTGGCGGCTGTGGCTTGGGCCATCACAGAAGAACGCAGAGCCCGCAGTAAGAATTTGTGGGTGGGACGTACGTGCCTTTCTTTTGTTATGCTTGCTTTTTTCAAAAACCGGGAATCGCCACGCACACGCACTTGCACATGACATGCGAGTCGACACTGGAGACCCCAGTTTTGCATACCATGAGGCGAACTGGTTCTTTTTCAAGAAATCACACTTGGCACACATCGCTGAGGAGGTGTTCACTGCACACGGAGCACAATAAGAAAATGTTTTAATTCACACTTTGGCATTCCTGATGTGTTGTGATGTGGGAGCACATTCTAGAGCTACCATGTTTGCACGAATAAATGGTGAGGGAGACTTTTGACTGATCGGGAAATGCAAAAAAAATATTGCAGGTGAACGTTGAATAACGAGGTCTCATGTGGAGGTAAGCTTTGTTTGTTATATCCTATAATTATTGCAAATGTATGCGTAGAAAATGATAAATTCGGGGGTTTCATGGCCCAAAACTGCACATGAGTTATGCTTTGTTAGAGGACTAGGCACTCTAGTGCAGTGCATTTATTAGAGGACTCTTGGTTAATTTCTACTGCCTAGGTTTCACTAAAGTGCACATGATGCGCAAGTGTGTTTGCATTCCACCCTCGTTGGAATGCACTGTCATGCCATGGAATCGAACCTATGGCCTTGTGCTCAGCAGTGTGACACCATAGCAACTCAGCCAACACTGTGGGTGTATGCAGGGCAAGTGGCACAGACAAATCTTTCATAAAATTCGTTAAAAAATGAAGCGTAAATGCGAAAATAAAAAAGACTGCGATAGTTGCGATACAAAGATGTTCAAATGAACATCTTATGCTTTAATAAAAACACAGGCATCCTTACCTTTCTCTAGGCTTCACTTGCTCTAAGCATTGCACATCTAAGTCAACGTGAGATCTTTTTCTTTCTTTTTTTTGCTCGTAGATGGCGCAAGCACTCATAGCACATATATTTATGCACTTCAAAGAATATCTTACGCATTTCAAATGACGAATGCATTTATCACTTGGTTTTATAATTGTATTTACCACTTCGGCTACAGAAAAATGAATCGAGACATTAATATGTTAACTGTGTCGTTGTAACACCACACATGTCATTATGATGTATCAGGGACCAGCTCAATTGAGTTAGCCAGACAGTTTCCCATGCAGTGTGAGAAGAAGAGTGAAAGAAAGCTTCACCGTAGAAATTTATGACATGGTTGTTTGAGTGGATGATTGCGCAATAGAAGTTCAAGATTTTTCGTGCAAGCATGGTAGTCGAATACGTACAAGAGTTACAGTTACTTCCAAGTGCAGCTTCTGCCACTTGCTGATGCATCGAGTTGCACATAAAGAGACACTTGAGCATGTTCTTCGAACAGTCATTTCGCAGTGGGTTTGCAAGGTGTGATTAAGGTATGACCCCAACTGCGTCACACAGTGCACACATATGTGGGTTTTTGAGGAACATTGTTGGAATAACCGAGTTACGTCAAGTTGCTTGTTTCTGTGTTGCTAACTTGTGGTTTGCTTTGTCCCACGGAGAAAGAAATACAGTAGACTCTCAGTAAACGGAAATATCCCAAACTGAATTGCTGTCTAAATGGAACAACTGCTTCTAACATGATTGGTTTCACACTTGATTTCTGCACCCCTGTTCATCTTTCAGTAAACAGAACTCCTGTTCAGTGGAACATTGTTTTTCTGGTCCTGTCAGGTTCCCCTTAATGATAGTCCACTGTATTTGATGTGAGGAATCTGCCAGGTGGCGACGGCACGTGCAGGTGGTACAGTAGCGTCACGGCTGGGTGAAAAGGAAACGCAAGTTTTGTTACTACGGACAGATGGCATGTGCAACGTGTTGCTATTGTCTACACGCTCCTCACTGGACATGATGCACAATAGTTCCAGTATTTTTTCATACGTATATTGTAAGTTTGTGCAGGTTTCATTTGATAATGTCAAGAAACAGAAGTTACACACGTTCTAGCACCAGTTAATGAATGTTACCTTAATTACACTCTACCTGCTAGACCTACTTGCTTGTAGCTTTTGTAATGAGCTACCAGCTGAGATTGCAGAGTTAATTATCTCTGCTGACGGCATGATTAACTGTCAAGCCATGGGAGAGCACATTACATGCACTTTGCTGTCTTCGCGAGCCAACTTACGCAACAGAGTTCATGTTGGCACCGTGCCTTGTGGCATTGAGCGGGCCTGTTTAAGCACGTGAATATTCTTTCTCGATAATTTGGTGTTAGGGTGACTATTTTTTGCACAAACCTTGAAAAGAACATTTGCTTCATTTTTGCTCAGAATTTGTGAAAGAAAAGGTTTTACATATATTAATATGTGTGCTGATAATAGCAGACATTAATTGTGGCTGTAGTTCTAAGGTTTCTATAATAATAAACTGCTGTATATACTGCCTAGCTTAGTTGCCAGCCATTAAAATTGCAGATGAACGCAAAATACAGTCCAGTCCACTTATAAGAGTTGTACTGTATTCACACAATACTGTAGCCTGGACAAGGTAAGCTGCAATTTCAAAAGGATGTAGGTTTTGCCTGGTTTTCTTTTTCTGTCCAGCACCATATTCTGCAGGGTGGATCTAAGCACTAACCTTGAAGCAGCCACCAACAGGAATGAAAATGATAAAACAGAGCTAATTTTAAAATTCAGGCAGCCAATGTAATTTGTAAGCAGTAATAAAAATCAGTACTTTGTATCGCAGCAGGCAAAGCTTATTAGTACCATACTCCGTTTCATACATGATGTACAATGCTACGGAAGCTAGCTAGACTTCTTGCAATAGATGCATTCGCATCAAAAAATAGTTAAATGGTTTTACCACCTGTAATGTCTTTTTTCTTTTCGTTTTTAGACTGAGTCATAAATGAAGACGTTTTGTGCCTTAGAAATAAACAGGTCTCGTTATACATTTTTCAATACGTTGTTCTGGATCACTTAACATCTCTTTGTTTTTGTATTTTGGTGTTTCACTTGCAGCCCATGGCGACGCCTCACGCACGGGCTCGTGCTTGTCTCGCACAAGCGTCTACAACAACGAAGACTAAGTGCTGGACACGCGGATTTACACATTTTGCTGACTGAACTTGTTGCATAGCTTTCACAGCATTGCACCTTATGTTTGAAACGGAGTATACTGTGTGTATTCAGGTGGTTACATTAACTGAAGTCAAGTTTTTTTCTTGAGACTGTGCGGCCTGGCCTCGGACCCACTTAAAACTGCTCTTAGTTTTCAGAAAAGCCTGTACCGTCATCATGTGGCAAGCAGCATTTAACGCTTTTATTTCAACGCCAGATTTTCCAAAGAAAACAACTTCTTCAAGGAAAGAATTTGATTGCTGCTTCTCAGGCCACTTCAATAATCACATCATTTTTCATGGAATGAATTCAAAGTTCGACAATAGTGTAGTGACTGATGATTATACTAAATGATACATTGTCATGTGTCATGTCTTTATAAGTGAATTGGGCTATATATTTCACATTCCCTGGTAAAACCTGCATCTTGTAGGGCACTGTTTTATACGCTATATACCACAAATCTTTCCCCATCAATCCTTCTAAACAGACCTTGCCTGCTTGAGCTCATTTTTGCCTGTACCATCTGCCATAAAACGTTCCTACTTGTAGTATTATGGGACATATTGCTTGCACAATTTATTTGGACACCTCAAGAGTGGAGAGGATGATTTTGCATGCCTTCGTTCGCGTCACCTGTGTCAATTCTCAAACTGTGTTCGTGCATTGCAGCCACTCTCAATCAATAGTACTTTTCATTCACAATCTGCAGGCATACAGCCCCGGGAGGTGCCTCTGATGGACGTGATAGAGCAACTTCAAACCCACGTTCGCGCTCGTAAGAGCAAAGATGTTGAGATTCTTCATCTTGCAATGGAGGTAGGATGCATGGATTGATACATATATAAGGCGCTCTTATAGCTTTGCTGCTGGGTCGCGCCTGTGTAGATGTCAGGATGGGTTTTGTGCAATATCATGCTTAGACACAACACTTACTAGATTGATTGACAACAGGCGATAGGTGTAAAATGTGCAGCAATGCCAAATGAAAAAGCCTCAGAGCAGATGTTGCCACCACTCCTTTAAAGGGACACCAAAGAGCAAAACGATATTTCTCATATTAGTAAAGTACTCTTTCACGATACCAAAAACACCACGCTGGCGCCGAGAAGACGCTTAGTAAGCGAGAAAATGCGTAAAAACAAAATGTGAGTGGTGACGCCACCTTGAAGTTTCCGCACCATTCGCCGTGACGTCATATGTTTTGACGGCGCCTACTAGGAACTACATAGTTCCTAATCAGTAAAAATGAAGTAAGTAGACTCTCGTTAAACGGAACCTGAGGGGACCAAGAAAATGTGTTCCATTTACTAAGAGATGAACAGGGGTGCAGAATCCAAGTATGAAACCAATCGTGTTAGATGCAGTTGTTCCGTTTAAGCAGCAGTTCCGTTTAACAGATTTCCGTTTACTGAGAGTCTACTGTACATTGTCCTCTGAGGGGCCATAGACTTAACATATCAAGTTTGGGGTAATTTTGATGAGCGAATGGCGCCAAAATACAATAAATACACTTTGAAATGCCTAACGTCAAGCTGGGAGATTTCGGCGCGAAATTTAAACATGAAATTTTGAACTTGATTTTCTCCTCTATTAATAAACCTATGATGGCAAAATTAATGACATTAGAGTTCTGAGAGCACAATTTATCGATCTAAACCGATTCATTGTTTCTCTTTAGTGTCCCTTTAAGTGTCATTTGGTGGGAGCTGCTTGGTACCATAATATTCTTTTTTTACGTTTGGCTTGTGCTGCTCCATCAGCTACTATTAAATACTTTTCTACTTTAGTGTCCTCCTGATGCTTGCAAGCTTGTGCATAGTTTGGACTGTATATTGCCATTGAAATAGGTGTGGTATAGTCAGCTGTCAGAGCTTATGATATTTGTGTTTTTCATGCCTGATGTGTGTTTTTGCTTTCTTAAGGCACTGTGATCGTAATTTAATACAGAGCTTTGTAAGTCACAGAAGCTACTGCAAAATGTAACTCTGAATTTGAGGCTATGCACCGAGGCTTTGTGGGAATTCAGTTTCTGTTTTAACAGTACAGCTGAAGTTTTTTGTTCCACCATTTCACATGACCAGAAAAGTAAGCTGCTGTGCCTAGTATGTGCAGTGCAATAACTTGGCCGGCACGCACTCTCGTCTTCTTAGGATTGACTACAAATAAAGACAGTTTGCTCTTGGCGACATACACTCGAGAAATGAGGATAGTTATAGTACATTGCGTATCGCCTAGTAATTTGGTGAGTATTAAGGCCTGTGGCCAGCACATCCATTGAGGTTGACGCGATGGATGTGCAATGTAGGCGTTTCTTCAATGTGTGTGTGCCAAGAAAACAAAAGACAAGCACAGAATGGATAAACAGAACAGAAAGCAGAGAAAGAAACAGGGAGAGAAAGAAATAGACAGAGTGAGAAAGAGACAGACGGGAAGAGAGACAGAGAGGATGTTGATAATTAGAATGATGGTAATTAAGACCACATTAATTAAATGAATGTTCATTAATAGTGTACTAATTAAGGCTGTTTTAATTAGGTTTTGCTGATTAATGTCATGTTAATTAAGACCTTGCTAAGTAAGACCACGCTGATAATTTTGGTAAGTCACCAGCTGCACTGCTAGTCCAGCCTTGCAGCACTAGTGCAAGCTGCCCACATTTCTGGTGAAGCCTGTGAGCGGCAACATAATGCGGCTAGCTGTATTAATTAACTATGCAAACTACTGCTGTAGCTTGGGCATTTCAGAAAAAGAGTACATGTATACACAGAGTAATTGGGATCTTTTTCACACTGCGCACTTAAATCATACAGGCATGTCGTCGTATGCGAGGCCTGCGCTTCACGAGCTGCAAGAGCGCCAAGGACCGAACTGGCATGTGCGTGACGTTGGAACAGGGGCAGATTCTGCTGCAGGACTTTGGCCTTGATTCTAAGGAAGTGCCCAGGGCAGTGGCTTGCATGCGAAGGTGAGTATGTGCCTTTGCGCATTGGATTCATGAATGTCTTGTTGGGATTTCATGCAAGAAATTAGGCTTCAAAGTACGCTTTCACTTGTAAACAAATCTAGGCGACATGCCATCGGTGGCATGACATGAATCGCAAATAGCTGGCAAGCGGCTGTATTATCTTGGAGCAATGCAAAAGAGTGTCCACACTATGTTTTCAAGCGTTCCACATGCAGCATAGCCAGGAGATCACCTGATGGTTGCTTATTTAGTGTTGTAGGCAAGTGGCACAGAGATCTGTTGCCCTCCCTTTAACTTTGTCTGATGTCATTGCTGTTCGCAGTGAACAGGAACATGAAATTACAGAAGCTGTCATGAGAATTACCTATGGCAGCATGCTTTTTCTTTGTCTAGCCAAGTGGATGCAACAGACACCGGAAAGGGCTGCACGTGACGTTGTAACTAAGCAACAGTATTCTGACAGTAATCTAGAAGCATCGCTCCTGCCCACCTGAAAATCTGAACTTTCCGTGCAGTGAGGGCACGAGACGGCACAACACCTTCAAGAATGTTGGTGTGCGCAAGTACGCCTTCAACAGCCTGCAGATGATGGCACTGCCCAGACAATACCGCCCACCGCCAGGCACCTTTGGCAACGTCCAGTCCTAGTGGTCCTTCTCCTGTTCAATCACACTGCATCCTGCCAGCTTGCCAGCTCTGGATTTTCGTGGCATGCTACTAATGCATGCGTAGGAACACCCAAGTTCCCCTCATCTCTTCAGTTTTATCGTTACGGATTATACACGAGTTATATGTCGTCCATTACCATTTTAGCACTGTTGCACAATGTCAGCACAGCATGCACGGTGAAGGTATGAGATGGCATGACACATGCCCACTCTTTGTCGGGCACTGTACCTACTGAAATGTTCAATATGCAGTCCAAAGAACATGTTTGCCATGCATCCAGGATGTTACGCAGAATTTATAAATGTCCCTTACTTACCCCATGGTATTGACGTGGAAAGCGTAAGGATTTGCTAAGGCTGGATTTGGAAGCATTTCAATAGAAAGCCTGTAGATTCAAGAGAGGAAGTGTCGGTGTTGCAAATTGTGCTGGCACCTTAGTCGTTTGAAATTTTATAGTTAACTAGAATGAGCGCGTCCCATTTTAAAAGACCTGTAGCAACGGTCATGGTGCAATACCTGTGTTTTGTTAGAGTTGCATAGTTGCATGCATATTTCCTCATACCCTGTGACCCATGACTTTTCTACTTCACTTTTTGTAGTGTGGTGGAGTTATTGTTTTATGAGAGATGGTTAGGCATGTATCAAAGGTACACTGAGAGGCAAGTATGAAGTCAACCTGGAGTGATGAATTGGTCCTCTGATATGTCGAAAAAACGGTATTCTCAGGCTATCATTTTTAGTGAATACAGTCACTTTTTGTGACTTGGCAGAAATTGAGTGTTCTAAGATTGATTTAGTGTTTACCTTTGGTGTCCCTTTGAAAAAAATGATTTTATAAGTCTCGAAGAAAAAAAAGCACTTTCCTCAGGATCCAATAAAGTTCGTTGTCTGTCTGTCTGTCTTAAAGGAATTGTGTTATTTCAGAAATGTGTGAAAAGTGATGATGTGTGCAAGCACAGAGGTACCACTGACCTGAAGTGGTTGATGTATTCCTGTCTTGGGTGGTGAGACAAGGTTCCTTAAATCTGTAGTTTGGTATTTAGGATGAGCATTTCTCTCATGCAGTGGTGGATCTGTCTGTCAAACATTTGTTACGAAAAGATGTGTGCCTGCAGGAGGTTTCTAACCCTGCACTTTTACAATCTTCAACTATGGCATTTGTAAGGTTTTGGAGGCTGGGACACTTTAGGCTTCAGGTTAACTTGTGGCTGAAGTAAGAGATGTTTGTGAAATAAGACAAAGCTTTTTTTATGCTCTTAATCTGCTGCAGGTAAAATGCCACAATCTTTTTATAATGTTTGGATTTCTCTAAGCATGTGTTGGCAGCTTTATTGCTGTTTCTTGTAGGCGTATTGTTTTGGGTATCAAGAAAAACACTTTCCTTTTAGGAATGTGCATGGGACACTTGTAAAAGTGCCCATGCATGGCATATCCTCACTTTTTCTTTTCTTTAAGAACCAAAGCTCAATCTAATATATGCCCTCCAATGTGTTATGCTTTATACTTGAAAGTTATAGGAAATGGTGCCAATAATGTTGTGTGGGCTTTTATATGAAGATATTGCGAGTGAACCATAGTTGCCATAAAGATGCGTAGCTGTAATGGCACTGTAAATCGTGACGTTTTTGTACATAGATAGTTGTATATCTCTAATGAAAACAAGCATTTGCTTTGTTGTCTTGACACACTACTTTTCTTTAGCATTCTAATGTACTAGTCCCTCCCAATGTGAGCACTGTGATTGTATGTGTGTGGTTTCATATTTTTGTTACACATTTTATGAATTTTATATACGTATATACATAAAGGGGGCGTTTTCCTTCAATCCAATTTGCCTTTTTTTGCTACGGCAATGGACTCCATTTAAGCAGCAATCAAGGGCTTCGAAAATATGCTTTTAATTTAGCCGCTTTTCAGGTTCACACAAATTCTATTCTTTCAATCTGTGGGCAACTAAGCCAGCCAAATTCGTTAATGTGTTCTGCTTATCAGATAATTAATGCTAATGGAGTTTCACTCAAACCACCTGTTGTGTTCTGCAAGCCTGTATTTGCCTGAAACTTTGTGCTATGTGTAAAGGTCAAGTTGCTGCCATAAGTAACTGTATACTTTGTCCCAGTAGTTTCCTTTGGCTTTGGGTGCCTGCCAATGTGGATGCCTGCCAGATTCCATTTATTTTCACTATCTGCTTTTTTTTGTCACCTTTGCACTGTCGTATTACAGCACCCTGCTAACAGACGTGCGAATTACAAGGCAATGATTATAGTATACCTAAATATGCTGTATTTTTTTTTAAATGAAAAGGCTGTACCACCAACAGGAATATACGCACCATGCAAGCATGGCCCATTGGTGGGCAAGGTACTATGTATTGCCATGTTTCTTGACGACATCAGAATTTCAGCACTTGAGTTTCTACACTTAAAAATATTTGGTTTATGGCTTGTAATGATAATTCATTAACTTTTTAGGTACATTGCAAAAGATAATTACAATGTGTGTTGTTTAATTCAAGCATACATTTTTAACAGGGATTTATTTTTTTCAAATATTACTTAACCTTACATCAGGTGTTAGGGAGCAAAAAGCTTTAATATACATTCAAATGATGTCTATGCGCTATAGAAAAAGAAATGTTTTTCGAGCAGCTTTGGAGCGGCACAATAAGTGCTTTGGTGATAGTATACTATGCTCCATAGATAGGCGTGCACAGGGGATGGGGGAGGCGGCCGCCCCCCCCTTATTCACCTAAGAGGAGGGGGGGGGGGCAAAGTCAGCCCCACACATTGACATAATAGGGAGGGGGGCCGCTGCGACGAACCTTGGCCCCCCCCCTGAAGGGGAACCCTGCGCACGCCTATGCTATGCTCCCATACATTGGAACACATCTTTACGTCCTTATTACAAGTGGCGTCTATGGCGGTGCTGAAGGGGACTGCTGGGATAAAGTAATCTGTGGCTTCTTGTTTAGCAGCTCTGTTGTTCTCTTTTGCCCCGACCACCTCACTTGAAAAAGGTGCACATTATTTTGCAAGTGCTCACCTCTGCTGTGTCTCTCGTGCACGGCTTTCAACTCTTGCCATAATACTAGCCAGTCTTTGTAAGTGTTGTTGGGGATGCTTGTTCTGGTTACATCTTGTCATTTTGTTTTTATACCTGCGACAATGCACATTGTTGTGCTAGAACACATGTGTACGAACACCGTGCTGGAGTAAACGATTCTTTATTCATCGCTTCGTGTATCTCTCTTTATTCATGTCACCATCACCATTGTCACTAGCCTGCTTATACTGCAGGGTGAAAGTACATCTCTTAACAATATCTAAGTTACTCCTACATTGCACTCGGTTCCTTAATGTTCTCCATTTAGAAAAGTGCCTTCCAGGTCCCCATTATTATTAAATTTGATTAAAGTTGTATCAAACTCAAAAATCTAAAAATTAAAGATTTCCTTTGGTCAGAAATGTATCCACAACCGATTCTAATAAAGTTGGATGAAGCTTTCAAGTAACGAAACGTACCAGATTACCAAAGGCTGTAGGCTTACCTTTCTGGTCAAAAATGCGCTCACAATAAATTTGATAAAAAGTGGAGGAAACTTTCCAAAATACAAGATATTCAAAGGCTGTGACCTGAGCATGAACGTCACGTATGACCACCGCCGTACAGTGTCGATGAAGGGCACAGTTCTACCCGGCCTTTCGTAAGTATCGCTATTTTAATATTATCGGATGGCCCATGTCGCTGGGTGGCCAGTAACCTACTCCGTGCCGCTCCGTGGCTCAAACTATTTTGCAAGCATCACTAGTGCCAGACATCGTCACGGTCGACAGCAACGTGCAGCTCTACCAGTGACGTCACACGTGGCGTTCTAGTCATGCCACGTGACCCCCGAGCTATTGCAAGTGGACTGCCGCGAATCATTCGGCACAGAAAATTGCATGAACAGCCACAAGGGTCGGCCGTTATCTCAGTCGGATATCACGTCCGTTCTAACGCGTCTGGAACTATGCACATAGCAATACCGATCATGGAAGTGATGAGTCACAACTGCATGGACATTTTAACGGTGACAAGGATACTCGTATTTTCCAAAGCAAGCGGTCCGATCTTTGCATGAGTCGAAGTCAGCACAAGCAATTTGTTGAGGAGGGGTGTACTCTTAATCCTTCCAAGAAAGCACTATAATCGCGCGATCTCGGAAATGTGTTCGCAAAAGGGGGGCGAAGATGGATTGTAATTACGGCACGAGTGGTGTAATCAGCACCGACTTAGTCAAGGTCCCTGCAGCCACAGACCTGGCTCACGGTGCAGTCCACTAGACTGAACATGTCACGTATACAGTCTTTGTAACTAAGGTTGAAATAAGCCCATTTCAACGCAGGGCCTTGCAACGATGGACATTACGGGAGTATAAGAGCCTTACGATGCGTCGCAGTATGACCCGTAGCGTTTACCGTACGACCGCTATTTTTTTTTTTTTCAGATTTAACGGTATATAGGTTCCCCTGATGTGTTTGCTTCGCCGCAATATACGTTGAAAAGCAGTCGAATAAGTTGAGGCCCTTATCACCCATGATAAGGCTCAACTTTTGTCTGACGTCAGACGTTGCACCTATGGGCCTTCTGTGCGAATAAAGAGCCTTCCGAGCTAAACACTCCCCTGATGGGTTTGCTTCACCGCAATATCTGTCGAAAAGCTGTCGAAAAAGTTGAGGCCCTTATCGCCCATGATAAGGCCCAACTTTTGTCTGACGTCACACATTGCAACCATGGGCCTTCTGTGCGAATAAAAAGCCTTGCGAGCTAAACGTTCCCCTGATGGGTTTGCTTCACCGCAACATATGTCCAAAAGCGGTCGAAAAAGTTCCGGCCCTTATCATCCGTGTTAAGGGTCTACTTTTGTCTGACGTCGCACCTTGCAGCGATGGACTTACCACGCGTATTTTTCGTTGCACAGGCGCCAGAAACGGCCCAAAACATTTCTCCGCGGCCTGTGTTGGGGATTGGGCCTGTGTTGGGGATTGGGATTGGATTGGGTATGGCCGTTGCTGGTAATACGACTCTCTCCGATTTTTAGCCAGAGCGCCGTTCTGGCGGCGCTCCTTGCAGCATGTCATACAGAACACAGAGTATGGTGTGACGTCAGACAAATGTTGGGGCTCATCATGGTTGATTAAGACCTCAGCTTTCAAATGCGCAAGTATTTCTATGCCAACTCAACGAGAAACGTCTCCGTCCGTCCACATATGAGACGAAGACTGCCATGAAGAAATAAATAAATAAAAAACAAAGCTTTCTTGGCGGCATTGCGCTTCGAACTTTTGGCGTCACGCTCCTAAGGCAAGCGTTTTACCAACTGGGCTAAAAACCAACGCTTACGGGTAGTGGATTTATCTGTCGCATATGAATACGTTGTAGCGGCGATAAAAAAAAGAAAAAAAAAGAAAATAAATACGAGGAGAACACGTTCTGCGAAGGCTTCACCGAATTTAATTGTTTCATTGAGATAAACAGGGAACAATGGAGGCGTACATTTATATCGCGTCTGCATCTACTCATTAACGCTTCAAGATGCAAGCACGAATTGGTTTAGTTTCGTGTGGGTGACCACGTTTTCATTATGCTATCGCTGTCATCAAGTCTGTGATCGTTAACGCAGGTAATTTACATAAAAAGAAACGTTGTTAATCAGATAGCGCGCCATACTAGAGAGAATTAAACTTTATTATCTGACCAGGCGCGTTCTCTTCGCCCAGAGGTGGGTGACTTCCTTATTCCAGGTAGCCATGGCTTGCAGCTGATGCCAGAGCCCTGTCCACCAGTCGGAGCTGGTCCTCAGGGTTTAGTGACGTCAGCAACGCCTCCCACTGGTCTTCCGGATTTTCTAAGATTTTTTCTTATTTTTTACAACAGCGACACGGTTTTTGCAAACCTTGTGCCGGTTCTAGCAAAACTTTGGTTTGGGCGAGCTGGTTCACCGTCGGACTTGTTTGGGGCAGCGCTAAAGAACACACGGACAAAGACACATGCCCGTGGCGTCTACTATGTGTCTTTGTCCGTGTGTTCTTTAGCGCTGCCCCAAACAAGTCCGACTTGTGCCGGTGTCTGTTCGCTAAAACAGGTAGCACTACGGGGGAGGGGGGGGGAAGGGAAGAAGTTCACGTGTTTGACAGCGGAGAGTAGATGTGAATAAATAAATAAAACAAGTTCCCTTGGCGAGGTGGGGTTCGAACCCACCCCTCGCGATCCGAAGGCAAGTTTCATAACCACTATCCTATACTCCCACGCTTGCATTGGATGAATTTATGAGAAGCATATGAATGCGAGAGGGGAGCGGCCAAGAACACTTAGGCCACTCGCCCTTCCCCTGTCGCAGCGAATCAAGCGCGCGTCTTCGGGGGCCACTGCGCGCATCTGCGTTGTCATGTTCGTTGAAACACACCCGCGCACCACGGGCCGCACTATGCGGGTAAGTGCCGCACACGTGACTGGTGGAAAGAATTTCATGACGACAGGGAGGTCGCGTTATTAATGTCATGATCTGCTGTTAGTCATACCACGGCAGCTAGTCATACATTCACGTCCTCCGATTCCTATTTTGGTATATACCAAGCCATAGCGAGACGACCATTAGAACGCCAAGACGTAGGCAGATAGATAGATAGATAGATAGATAGATAGATAGATAGATAGATAGATAGATAGATAGATAGATAGATAGATAGATAGATAGATAGATAGATAGATAGATAGATAGATAGATTAAAACGGTCAAAGTGCCTTTGGTTTTCGTATTTAATAGAGAAAACTACCAACGTGCAGTGAAACATGTACCACCGGCAGCCGTTCTTTTATCGGAAAGAGCGCGGCACCACGTGGCTCAATGAACGCTGGTCTCCCGGTCCGGTGGGTCCGTTAGGCGTGGCATGAAAACAAGTAAGTAAACTTTGTGCCATTCTATGAATAATGGTAGTGTCACAACGGTAGTGTCGCGACATATTCAAAAGTTTTGCGGAGTACGCATGCGCCCACCGACTTGACAAGCGCAAGCGTATCGCGCTGCAACACGTTGTCGAACTACAACGATTCCCCAAATTTCGGCCGCAATATATATTTTTTACGACTGCGAACCTTTTTGAGAAATCAGCTGCGATCGTTTCTGTATAGTTCCCTTTATTAGACAGACCAGTGCAATGGCCCATCGAAGTGTGGCTCGGGCACAAAGTGCACATTGCACGGCTTGGGTTTGTCGGAATTGCACAGGACAGCTTCCTGTTCCAGCAGCAGGAGTAGGTTGCCGCCCTCCCTGAATAGCACCGACGGCACGTACAGAGCTTTCTGCGGGCCCGCCGATGTCCAGTAGCGGCCCAGATTAAACCCGTTCAGGAAGGCAGTACCCTGGTAGAGAAGGCATGAGAACAGCTTGAAACAATACTGCAGGAACAGCCTGGCTGTGCCCTGGGTTATTCCTTGTGTAGTGGGAACAAATAATACGCCAAAATAGATCGTTTTTACATTGTACTCAGGCTTGTATGTTGTACCCATGGTTATCACCCTCCGAAATAAAATGCACACATCACTATATACATGCATAAAAAATTAGGAGCCCTTCCCCCATCAAGAAAATGGGGCTCCACTCGTGTATTTCGGACGTCATCACTATGAGGTCACGTGATGACGTCATCGCACGACATGACATGGCTGATCCCATAGGCAGTGCAACACAGTGAGGTGCAGAAAGTTTTAAGGGGGGGGGGGGGGGCAAGGATAAATACAATCGACTATAGCAGAAGAAGAAAAAGACGAAGATTGGTTTCGCTTTCGATTAGTCTTAGACTAATGAATACGGAACCGTGTGACTTTTGCGATAACTATCATACGGACACTCCCGGCTCCTTTTTGCCGTCGCCGTGAGGTTCTTTATAAAGTCTAAATCAATAACACGGCTTCGCGCGTCGTATGTTGTATGTTCGAGTGAAAGCAGGCCTTGCCAAAGATAATCGATCACCCGGGGAGCAAACGAGCAAGCCGTCTCAGTCGCGCGAAAGGCGCATGGAGGGGTCCCGGAGGGAGGGAGGTGGCCGGCGTGGCTCCTACAGAAACTGCGTACTTTGACCGGCCGGGCATGATCGCCCGCGGTCGTGCGCGCCGTAACCTTGACAGGGGTCAGCACACGGCTCATACCTTTGTACGTGTTGCCTTCACATCGCAATGTTTGCGTTGAAGCCATAGACAGCACGAAGGTCGCTTCGCTCGCTGCAGGGGCCGCGTTTCATTATGCCAGCGTCTCGTTGAGTTACGCCAGATTGCCTGTTAAAGGAGCTAACTGCTAGCCTTAATTAAAGTTTTAATTTGTTTTTACCACATTTGTGGGATGCCGTGTCGATGGAAAGACGCATCCCAACATAAAACATAACGACTGTTTATTAACGTAGCAGTAGCAGCGGGGCGAGCATAGCGACGCTGCGTTTAGTCGGGTGGCGAAGGAATGATAACTTCCGAGCTTAGCAGCTCGGGTTTATAACAGCCGTCGGTGACGTAAGCCTCCGGTGACGCTGCGGTGGCGCTGTCCCTTATCGGAGGCGTGGTGCAGCATACGGCCATGTCACGCCGGGCTGGCTAATGACGAGGCGGTGCCTGCGCCGGTTTGTGCGCAGTGTGTCGCCACACATTCAATGCTTCGCCCTGGCGATGAAACTGACATTTTTACAGCAACGCTGTTAAGCTTTTCGTTATGCCGATTCGCGTCACCACATGAGCCACAGAAAGCGGGAAATCCAAGCCGAATTCCCAATGACGCCAGTGAAGCCAACCTCTGAAGCTACTAATTAAGAATAACCAAGTCGATCCCACTTAAGTCCCATTAGTGCTCATTAAGACTAGCCCTAATTACGTAGTGTGTGATCGAAACAAGCCCACCCGAGGTACATCAGTTCCATGTTGCCTATAATTATGCTAATTAGGCTTAATTAGGCCTATTTGAGATTGAGCCATGCCAGGACTAGCTAGGAGACCACGAGCTCCGCTGCCATGGCTGTGACAGCCTTGCGCCTCTAGTACAAACTGGCCACATTTTTTACCCCCTCTTTTCTTCAAAGGCAAGAATGCGAGAGTCGTTGGGACGTTGAATAAACGCGCACCTTTTTAAACATTTCGATGAGCAGGAAGGTGTCGCTGACGCCCTTCCCTTGCGGCAGCGTGACATTGGCCGCGTACACCACCAATCCTTTGTTCGTGAATGGCTCCCGTGGGTCTGCGAGCTGCTCGAGCGCCTTGTAGTCCCGAAGCCAGGCGCCTTGGGTGAGGTTGATGGGCCGCATTGTCCAATTGCTCAGGAGAGTGTATTCGAGAGTTACATTTTGTACAATGCCCTGTCGATAAAAAAAATTCGGGACAGCACGTCACTTCGTGGCTGCTGCCGGGTTTAGCGTCACAACGGGCATTCGCCAACTATCCCTTGATGATTTACTCAGTAATCGAATCACGAATACAGGCCGAAGTAATTTATTTATTAGGTTGCACTCTGAGCTGACGCATATCTCGGGGCGCGCTCGTCGTAAACAGGCTGTCTTTATATACGCTTCGGTGGTCTAGTGGTTATGGCGCTTGAATGCTGACCCGAAGGTGGCGGGATCTATGTAAGCCCTGCTGCGGCTGCCGCATTTTGATGGAGGCAAAATGCTATATGCCCATTTGCTTAGATTTAGATGCACGTTAAAGAACCCTAGGTGGCCGAAATTTACGGAGCCCTCCGCTACGGCGCCTCTCAATCATATCGTGGTTTTGGGACGTAAAACTACAACAATTATTATTATTCCTATAGGCAGACACCAGTCGCAGACATAATACTGTCACATTATATGGGCTCATTAGCGGCTCCGTTCTCGACAAAATTAAACAGCAAGAACAAATTCAACCTAAGTACACCCACTGCAACAAATATACACCGTCATGCGCACCGTTCATTTAATGCAGCGAATAGCTTTCTCGAGGCTCACGGCCATCATCGTCGACGGCGCCTGCTTGTTCTTTTTTGTATAACGCGAAACTCGCAGCGGCACCGACACCACTCCGGTGTATATGTAGCCCCATCTTAACTACCTCCCTCTGCAGGTGTGCTGAGAGTGACTACTCTTTCTCTACGCGATAAAGGGCACAGTTCCTTTAAAGCGAAACTATGCATGTCCCCATTTCCTAGCTTGTGCTTTGAGGTGCCTTCCCGCGTAAATTATGCTTGTATATGTGTGCCGATCCCGGAGGCATCGTGAAACGGGCGTCACGGGCGGACTCTCCGTGCCTAGAGCCAATCTTGCCTGACAGCCATGTAATCGCTAAAATACAAGGCGATTCGCAGGGTATGATCATCAGTACAACCGCAACATGCAACCAGAAATCGTGCTACACACTGTACGACAAATAACCAGTTTTTAAAGCGAAGCGTTTAAGCGCATTGCTTACCGTGGATGCTAGTGCAGCCGCCTTTCTCCGAGTGGATAAAGAAAACGAATCTGCTTATGTACTGTTTTACGGTTGCCTCCAAGTGCCCTCTCGGGCTGTTAACGCTGCCGTTTCCTATCTATAACTAAATGAATGACACTGGTGCACTCTTGCGGATCAAAACGACTGTATGGATGAATTTGGCGTTTTGTCCCCTTGTTAATTTGACATACCGACATACAAAACTAAGGTACAGTTCACGCAAAAGCCCAAGAAGGCGGCTCCCACGAATAAAAAGAAATTAAGGTACGGAGATATGTGTCAAAACAACGATATGATCATGAGGCACGCTGTAATGGGCCACCTAGGTTTCACTGACATGTACCAAAATCTATGCACATGTGGGTTCTTGCAATACGCGTTCCATAGGAATGCGGCCGCCGTGTTTTGAGGGGAATCGAACCCGCGTCCTCGAGCTTAGCAGCGCTACGCATTAGTCGCTAAGCAAAAATAAAGTCGTCTAAATGTATACGCCTACGTTTTTTTCTTCCGATTTTCCGATAGGGCACGTAATTGCCCTGTTGAGAATCGCGTTAACTATTTGTATCCGTTGTATTGCCCCTCCTGCATGGGCCAAAAATGCTGGCCCGCCGTATCGCGAAATAAAACGAAATGAAATTCTACGAAAGTTTCGTTTCACACACATTTCAAAATGTTCTTTGGATTTTGATCAATTACGTTCGTTAGATTTTGATTAATCACGTACAACGGTTTTAATCAACTAATCAAGTATACGTACGGGGGGGGGGGGATGGAAAGAAACGCGAACACCGCGGCGCGCTGTTTTCATCGCGATCTGACCTTGGTGGCAATAAAACGATGCTAGAGAGGTCCTTGATTGCATCATCTATAGTGGCTTTTTATTAACACTCAGGCTACAACAGTTAAAAAAAAAAAAACGAAACAGCAGAGAACGTATAGATGTTGCACTGTTCGTGTTTCTTTCCACCGCCCCTGTATTACATCGTTATCTATCAGTAATGTGCCTACGGTAACAACTGGTGTAGACTTCGTAAGAGCAAAGAAATATTTCTCTCTCACGGTATATACACTAGTAAATGGCCGACTGAGACGATGATATATGCGTGATCAGGCCCGTAGCCAGGAACTTTTTCGGGGGGTGGGGGGGGGGGGGCACTCGCTGAAAACCTTGACTATTTGAGAAAAACACCCATTTTCATTATTTATTTTTGATAAAAACACGCACCTCAACAAAATTTCGGCGGGGGGGGGGGGTGCGGCCAAGCCCCTAGCCCCCCCTCCGGCTACGGGCCTGGCGTGGATGCGTGCGGCTGTTTCAGTGCTACACACATCCGCAACAACTGACCTTGGGGTCAACGATAGCTCCCATGTTTATGCGTCCCTGGTTCTCCACGAGGATTGACAGGGTCTGCCCGGACTTTATCTCGATGATGGCTTCGAACAATTGGTCACTACGGGAAACGATGGCCTTGAATACCTGAAAAAATAGGAGATAGTAGAAGAAGACGCCGAGCACTGGCGCTAAAGGGTTACAAAAGTGAAACAATGAATCGGTTTAGATCAATAAATTGTACTCTGAGAGCTCTCATGTTTACTTCACCACCACAGGGTTATTAACAGTGGAGAAAATGAAGGTCACAGTTTCATTTTTAAATTTTACGCAAAAATCGCCGCACATGAGGACACGTATTTCGAAGCGCATTTTTCGTATTTTGGCGACATTGACACCACGAAACTTCCGGGAACTTGGTATACGTTAAGTCTACGGCCCCCTCATGGGACAATGTACCTAATTTTTACTGATTAGAAACTACGTAAGACTCAGTAGACGCCGTCAAAATTTATGATGCCACGACATTTGGTCCGGGAATTTCATGGATGGCGTCTCCACCCGCATTTTCTTTTTTGCGCGTTTTCTTGCTTACCTATAGCGTCTTCTCGCGGCAAGCGTGGCGACCTTGGAATTGCGAAAGAGTAATTCACTAGTATAAAAAAAAAATCGTTTTTCTCTTTAGTGTCTCTTTAATTAATGGGGCCCGGCAACACCTTTCCAAGTTATCCCAGAACTCAAATTTTTGAATCTGTTAAGTGTAAGCGCAGTTATCGCGCAAAACGAGCTCTTTCTCTCGTTCCGTCGTCGCGAGTATTCTGGAATCTACGCAGTTACTTTCTAAGAAAAAAAAATAAGAGTATGTGTTACTCTTGTCGGCGAGTCCTGTCTTGCCACGTATACGACTCTCTTTAAAGAGACACGTTAACACTCTTTTGGGTACCCACGACTCTCGGAAGAGAGCATACGTTAACTCCCTTACGAGTCACGACTCTCCGAAGGGAGTATAATGACCTCCAAAGAGAGTTGACGTCTCTCTTTAAAGAGAGTCATATACGTAGCAAGTCAGGACTCCCCCCCCCCCCCCAAAAAAAAAAGTCAAACGACTCTTTCTTTTTTCTTAGAGTGTATTGTGGAGGAGAGGAATGGCAAGGGGGTGATAAAGAGAAAAGGAGATAGTGTAAAGGAGAGGCCACTTTCACGAGATATCAGTACCAACACCATTGAGGGCCAGGTCGGTGCGCCTCTACCCCCATTATAAAAAACCGCTGGGTGCCTGGCGGTTCTGGGAATCGAACCCGAGCGCCTCCCGCATCGGATGCGGACGTTCTAACCTCTCGACCATCGCTTTGGTTCAAAGCGGATCGTAGGTCCGACCGCTCGGCGGAGAAGTTGAGGAAAACGTTTTCCCTGGTGTTTTACCCGCTTTTACAATGTACTAACTGGCCGAGTTCAAATGCCTTTTTACTACAGAAAAAACACGGTTCGAAAAGAAGGTAACCTTCAGCCTCTTCGCTACCTGCCAAAGCAAATTACACGGCGGCAAACAGCTCAGTGTTATTGAAAGCTCGCACCTTTGTCGCCCAGAGTGTTCTTTAGCCATACTCCAAGAGTGAGCAGCAGAAGTCAACATTAGCGGCTGGTGGGCACATTGCTCAGCGCGAAGCTGCTTAGGCCTAACTGCTTAAAGTTTTGCAATTAATAGTTTTTTTTTTTTGCTGGCAAGGTAATGTGAACAAAAGTTATGTTATTGGTCTTTGGAAATCATTTAAAAGATATTTGAAGCACTCAACGCCAGAATTCGCATTTACCGGCGGTGGTTTCGCCATATTTGCGACTAAGGCCCACGTTTGTGGACACCCATTAGTACCCTTTGGAAAATGAAATTCTTGTCGTAATTTTTTTTTTCACTTGCGGAGCCGCGTGAAATAAGACTTTGCAAACTGCATCTATTTTTCTCGCCTACGTCTTTGTTCGGTAGTGCATGCAAAGGTTAATCGCCCGTAGCTCCCTTGATACAAAGCGCTTCGCTTAAATCGTGGCACGAATGATTCACTCTATAGCTGTAGCCTAACCATTTACGTAATTAAAAAAAAAAACAATTCAGTGATCTTTTAAAACTATATAGAGGGAGCTTCAAGCAACCTTAGCAAGCCCAGATCAGTTTTCTTATACAATGTAGCGGCTTCGCTAGATTCACGTGGTAATTAACTCACGTCATCGACGTAGACATAGCCTCGATCCCGTATGCCGTGCACCTTCAGAAGCGAGGATGCCCTCAGTTTGGAAGGGGCAGTGGTCTCGTAGAGCATCAAGCCGTAGGCCTGTCGAAACGAAAGCAAAAAGAAAAAAATGTATTGACTAATCATTTTGTCATAGTAATTGAGTGAAATCCGAATGTGAAACGCACACAGCGCCAGATTGTAATTTACTTGTTGCCTAATATCACCCACAAACGCGCACGAGCGAGTTGTAGTTTCTGGATAAAACCAGCAAAAATTATTGTTGCATTTTCTATGGCTGCTTATGCCCGTGCAGCTACGTAGCCCATCCACTAGAACGGGAAGGACCTGGATATGGCAGCTGATAGAAAAGGTGTCCCTTGGGAGGAGAAACACCTGGAATCGCGTTGCATACATTTTATTCTATTTTTTTTTCTTTATTTTTCCACGCTACAGCCCAATTGCAGGGCTATCCCAAGAGTGGGTACACATACAACAGAAGCCAGTAAGCGTGTGCGATGCAATCAGCGTAATCCAAATGGCTGGTAGGAATGAAGATAATCATATAAACAAAATTACAAAAACGATAACAACAAGATAGCCTACAGAATAATGATAAATGATTGCAGTTTACAGTCTGTTAGTGCACTCAGGAACACATCTCTGGGTTGCTAAGAATTTTCCGAGAAAGCTCAATAGCTATACAAGTATAATTAAAAAGATTGTCTCTTCGAGAAAGCCTTA